>NW_015090794.1:11731986-11954126 GCF_001431845.1 Calidris pugnax
GGGGGGGGGGGGAGAGGTTTTAAGGGGAGTGCAGGTTTCTTGTTTGTTTTTTTTAACTGTACATAGGATAATAATAGCATATAGCCCTTTCAACCTGTTCTTCACTACTGACAATATCTCAAGCCAAGTCTGGCTTTAACTCCTCAACAAACCAGCAGTACTGTGACTAATTCCATACAGATGTTCTTTCTCCCCAGCTTTGTTACTCCTTCAAAGAAATGTTATCCTTTTTCAGAGGGCCTTTTCCAGTTCTCTTTTATGTACTTGCAAGACACATCGTCCTGTGTAACATCTTCCCCACAGAATACAGACATTTTATTACTGTAGAAGCAGATTTGGCTACCTCTCTGCCATGACCTCTTGCAATCTTGAGACAAGAAAGGGAAGTAAAATCAGGGGCTGGAGCGTTATGATTTATATTCCTTTTGTTTATGCCACTTGTGCTACCCATCTTTCCAGAAGAAATCAGATGATGTAACACGGTGCTATTTGCCCCATTGTCACCTCACTAACATTTGTTCACCTTTGAATGTTACACTTCTCTAACACATTCAAGAAACATATTTAAGGTAACAGAGAACGCATTTCACATCAAAGAACAGGAAATAAACAAAAGAAATTCCTTTTTTTCTTTAGAAAGGACAAGGAGAGACTGACAGATTGACTCGAGTACCAAAATGGCATAATAGTTTATTACAAAACTCTTTTTCATGAACACGTCACAAAATATTCTATTTGTATGTTGGTTTTGTGCGTATTTTTTTTAAATGTTGTGGCACAGGTATTTGTAGATACATAGACAAAAGCATATAAACTCTGAATTTAAAAGAAAAATATTTAATTGCTCTCAGTTAAATGTAGTTCTAGAAATTCAAGCTGGATAACAGAATATAACCCTATAGAGAAAACCAGCAGCTACTGTACTGTGACATCCTTAAGCTATATTTTGTTTCATCTTGCTGAATGGACATGAAGAATTAATACTAAAAATAGTTATTTTAATAGTTGTATCTTTTCACCCTCACTGGAAGGAATGCTCAAATTATTAAAGTTACCCCAAATAAATTCACACACAATTTGGACAGGAGGGAAAAATTCTCTCAAAAGAGCGTTACTCCACTTTTTCCAGTGTTGTCAAGTTTGGTCTTTGAGGACACAGGTGGCCATCTCTCACTTACCCAGTGAAAGAATGCTAAATATATTCAATTAATGGATGAACGGATCCAGAAATACAGACATTTTTACATTGCGTGAAGAATACCATGTATCACATCACTGGGTCTGAGAAGGCAGAATAAGAGAATTGCAAATGCTGGAGATTTGAAAAAGAGATATGTAGTAGAAAAATTAGGTTAAAGAGATCTGTTTTATTTTCTTCATAGCATGAGTTTTAAGAAAGTATTTTCCATTGGACTGTTCCAGAGGAACTGTGGTAAAGAGGAAACAGCAGACTTCAGTTCCAGTCAGATCAATGCATGTGATGTGGGTCAACTCTATAGGCTGAAAATGTTAATTTACCTACTTGTCATTTGATCACTGCATTAAAAAATGGAGTACAGTGGATTCATTAAAGAAATAATTTGGAATTACGAGGAGATCCTAAAAAACACTGATCCCAACACAAAAGCCCCCATGACTAACCTGAAGTGTAGTTAAAAAGTGCATGACGGGATTTTGTATTTTTCTCTCACGAACATCTGTGGTGTAATCCAGATTTCACCCATATTGGTAATCCTGGCACAGGTGGTCTTACGATCTCAATGGCAACTGACCGGAGAAAGTCGATAGTAGTTTAGTCTGTTTAAAAGAAATTATAAAGAGTGCCATTTGTAATTTTCCACAGATAGTGTAAGTTTAAAAACAGTTTTGAACACAATAATATTAACATTAACCATTGCTAAAGCTGTTGGATGCATCTTCCTCATGTTTTGCAGGGAGCATGGCAAAGCCCACCAGTGCCTACTTTTGTCTTGCAAAGATACATCCTTTACTGCAGTCTGTCTTCCTACTCCCACAGCGTTCAGACTTTTCAAACTGAATAAGCCTGTAAGATGTCTCACAGATAGGAAAAATCTTCCCATTGCTTCTGAAGCACAGTCATGGACCTTTTTTGCAGTCAAAAGACTGCAAGCATGCCGTTCTGACATCTCCCCGTGCTGGATCCTATATCTCTGGCCTTCCTCTCTCCTTTCCTGGCTTCCTGCAGGAAGCTCCACGCTGTCACCCCAGGGAGCACACACAGGTCTCAAGGGCACACAGTGTCCTGCTTCTCTCAGAGCATCTAACTTGATCCGGAGCACAGTCGTAGGACCGGATACCAGAAAATCTTGCTAATCACATTCTTTGTAACTACACAGTAACAAATAAAAATTGAACAGTTTATACTTTCCCATTTGCACAGCTATCCCTCACACATCCTGTAGGAGTTGCAAGGAATTTGAAAGGTTAGTCTAGAGTACCTCATTCTTCTCAGTCAATAAAATATAGTCAATGTTCCTTGTACCTGACTTCAGCAGTCTTTTAATTGATTTTTGTATAGAGCCATTTATTGTTGCTATACAAGACGTTTTCACACATCTTAAAGCTAGGAAACACTCTGACAAATCGCAGAATTGTCAAAATACTTAAGATTTCAAGGGGATTAAAACTGTGACCAAGCTTGGTAAATAGCTCAACATGAAGGAAGAAAGCTTCCGAGACACTGAAATGTTTCAAAATTTAAAAAGAAAGCAGCTTTCACATTCATTTTTTGTTTAGTATTTGACCTAGAAAAGTAATCACGTTATACTCAAGTCCCCATGACCATGGGTGATGACACAGCCATTCACGACAATACCTTCTCATAGATTTTTCTCAAGACTCATCACTCATTCAATACCGAGGACAAATAGTACCCAGATAATTTGCAGATATTTTGTAGTCTCTCTCTTGTTCTGTGCATATTCTTGTTTTGCAAAATCCTGCTCTGAAGACACCAAGTTATTTGGGCCTGTTTTTCTATCACAAGCCCGGCACCTGAGAGCAGGAACAAACACCAGGCAGAGCACCTTCCTTTTCAGACAAGTTTTCTTTTTCACACAGAACACCATCCACTCTGCTGAACACCGTTAAGTTTTCCTTTCACACACACAAAAGTTTTGATAGTCAATTGCAATTTAGATATAAAAGCTGGAATGAAAAATTCAGATGCGTTTTTGAAAACACAGGATTTGATTGCTGTTGGCGGGGTGAATAAGAACTACACTTTCACAGGTTCAAAAGACAGTTTCTGTTCCCCGCTGTACTAAGATTTCTCTAGTGTTTTCTTTTGCAGGCTTTCCCTCCTAGCTAGGACTAAATGCCGAGTAGATTTTCATCCCTCAGAGAGCTCATAACTCTGCTTCTTCCCCCTCCTCACCTCAAAACACCAGCGCCTCCGCTCTGAAATGCAGACCCCTGCTGAGGAGAGCGCCGCGCGCCTGAGGTAACCAAGGGGGGGGCACGCGCCTGAGGTAACCGAGGGGGTGCACGTGCCTGAGGTAACCAAGGGGGGGGCACGCGCCTGAGGTAACCGAGGGGGTGCACGTGCCTGAGGTAACCAAGGGGGGGGCACGCGCCTGAGGTAACCGAGGGGGTGCACGTGCCTGAGGTAACCGAGGGGGGGCACGCGCCTGAAATAACAGGTGGGGGGCGCGCGCCTGAGGTAACCGAGCGGGCGCTGAGGGGGGCGCGTGCCTGAGGTAACCGAAAAGGGCCCCGGGGGGGGGGGGGGGGGGGCCGGGGGAGAGCGGGGCGGTGCCGGCGGTGCCGCGGGCGGTTCAAACCGGTCGAAGCCGGCAGCAGCAGCGGCTCCCACTGGCTGAGAGGACCGCGAGGTGCCAGCGGTACGGGAACGCTTGCTGTCGTGAAGCTGCTTCGCTTGTGTAAGAGACTTGCACTGAACAGAAAAATTCATACAGCAAAACAGGTAAATCATAGGATCACAGAATGGTTCGGGCTGGAAGGGAGGTTGCAGATCATCCAGCTCCAGCCCCCTGCCCTGGGAGCCGGCGGGTCTCGCGAGAGCTGTGGGGGAGAGCGGGGCGGTGCCGGCGGTGCCGCGGGCGGTTCAAACCGGTCGAAGCCGGCAGCAGCAGCGGCTCCCACTGGCTGAGAGGACCGCGAGGTGCCAGCGGTACGGGAACGCTTGCTGTCGTGAAGCTGCTTCGCTTGTGTAAGAGACTTGCACTGAACAGAAAAATTCATACAGCAAAACAGGTAAATCATAGGATCACAGAATGGTTCGGGCTGGAAGGGAGGTTGCAGATCATCCAGCTCCAGCCCCCTGCCCTGGGCAGGGACACCTCCCACCACACCAGGTTGCTCAAAGCCCCGTCCAACCTGCCCTTGAACCCCTCCAGGGATGGGGCATCCACAGCTTCTCTGGGCAACCTGGGCCAGTGTCTCACCACCTTGAGAATAACGAATTTTTCCTAATACCTAATCTAAATCTCCCCTCTTCCAGTTTAAAGCTACTACCTCTCATCCTGTTGCTACACTTCCTGATAAAAGAGTCCCTCTCCACCTTTTCTGTAGGCCCCCTTTAAATATTGTTATATTACTCAGGGGCAATTCCTATGAGAGCTCTAAAGCATTACATTAGTCAGAGCCTTTAAAAATATTTATTCCCTCTCACATAAATGGGGATAGAGATGCAGTGACAGAAGGTCACAGTAAGGACAAGAGGAAGACGCCTGTCTCCTGAAGCTAACTTTAATATTTTATACTTATTTAAATATATGAATTCTTAGTCTGTTTCCAAAATCAATATTTAATATCTGGTTGAGTCACTGTCATTTTCTTCATTGCTTCTTTCTTGCTTCCTCTCCACCTTCCAGCACTGCTAGGGAACCCTCATACTCTTTGGGGCTTTTCTTTGAAAGCACTCATTCGCTGAAGACTTTGTAGAGAATGGAAAGGTGGGGGGAGAAGAGAAAAGAGAATTCTACTTCTGTTCTTTATGTGCTGCTAAATTATAGTGCCTAAGGGACAGTTACGTGATGCAAATTAACACTGATGGAAATTATGGGGCTGTAGTCTTCTACAAGTTAAAGTTTAATGCGTAACATATATTTTATGGTAAGTTCTGGTGCTTATTTTTTATTATTCCATGTTTTCCCTTGACTTCAAAGCTCAGATAATGCAAATCTAGTAAAATGTGTACATAATGATATTTCACCTCAGTTTTATAGACTAACTACCATAAAGTGTATATGCCCTGGAGTGGAATAGGAAATGTACAAATATCAGAGAAGCTTAGAAATTCTCTTAAGCTAAACCAAGGGGGGAAAGGAACGCTTTCTTCCATGTAGCATCAAAATAAAGCAACCCAATGAAGTGCTTGATCACTACAAAACAGTAGTCCTAACACAGAGTCATAGAATGGTTAGAGTTGGAAGGGAACTTAAAGATCATCTAGTTCCAACCCCTCTGCCCTTGGAAGGCAGAAGCATCTTCCACTAGACCAGGTTGCTCAAAGCTGCTCCAACCTGGGTATGAAGTTTTTAACAATCAATTTGTAATCTCATCTAGCTCTATGGAAACTAAAATCATTTCTTCTCAAAATATTCCCATGTGTTAGATGCTTTCTGACTGCATGTAAACTCATCAGATGCAACACAGGAGTCCTGCTATTTCCTCCACTGTTTCCAGGATAAATGTCCTTAGGGTTGGGACTATTAAAGACAGACATCTCAAAGATGGTGCCAGGGAACAGCAAGGGAAACCTGGTCTGGGGAAGGAACATGCAGGGGTCGAGCCCAGTAACACAGCAGAGGCAGTCGCTGCAATGGCACATTTAAAGGAAATTAGATTTCCCAATGCTTAAGACACAAGGTCCCAGTTTGAGCCTGGACCTAATAGCTAGTGTCTGAAGAGACCAATTATCTGTTCAGACTGAGTCTCAGGGCAGCTGAAACAAGTAGTTCGAGATCTGCCTTAAATGGCTGCAAATCCCCAAATTCTACTCCCAGAGTTTGTTAGCCATGAGATACTCTGACTGAAACGTGGTGTGTTCAGGAGTAGTATAAATTAAACAGTTTAACTGAAAGAGACATTGATATAGCTCCTTTGCTCATCCTCACACACTGTTTTGCCTAAAATGCATTAGTTCATGTACTGAAATGGTGTTGAGAGAAAGATTAACATGGCTTTGTGGACTACCCCTGCTATTAAAAAAGTACCACAGAAGTACTGTGTTTATATAGATACTATGAGCAATGAAAGAAACAAAAAAATGTGTTTTGACAAAAGGTCAGGTGAACTGAAATATCAGTAGCCACAGAACAGTAGCAAACCACAAGTACAACTTGCAAATCTTATGATCTGATTTTAGAGACTCATATCAGCATTGGTACTTAAGGCTAAAACTAGTCAAGAAATGGGACTTTACCATCTGCTACAAGTGAACTTGAACCTTGTTAAAATGAGCTTTTTCTACAGTGCATTGCTAATTGTCACTGACATGTCACCTTTCACTGCCATTTGCTTTAGTTTAAACTGGGAATCAAGCTTTCAGATCAAAATGGCAAATGCAATTCCTCTGCTCTGATACAAATCATTAGATAAGGAAAAGGCATTTGCCTTTTTCCTATGTTTTGGGATGATTTTACTTCAGAGAATTGTCATGTCCAGAGTATTTGTCATACATGGTTATGTGTATGCATCAAAGCAATTCCTCTCTTCCAGAAGACTTTATATACCAGACTAATTGAAATATTTCTAGGTGAATAAAAGGGAATTACACACCATGATTTGCGGAGAAGCAGGTTTGTCTAATCACTCATTTTTTTTAAAGTCATTACAGTTCTTGTGATCCACTGAGTAAACCTATTTGCATAACTAGGTTTTAAATGCAAATCAGATAAAGAATTTTACTAAGTGGATGATTTGTACAATACAGCCTCTAGGTCTCTTGCAGAATTACTTTGATGAGGGAATGTTCCTTTAATTACGCTGAAGGCCGATTACCCCATTACAGCCACATTGTTTTGTGAATTGCATATAATTTTGCTGTTTCCAAAGATTCCCTGCCATAATTCTGAAGAAAATGCAAACAGCAAGCAGACGCTTGAGACACATTAAGTAAGAGATGAAGATGCTTTAGTGAATTCAATTTAAGCTGCAACATTAAAGCGATTTTGTTGAATAAAACATAATGCAATAATGAGTCTGTGTATGTCAACTCTGCGGAGAAGATAATAGCTGGAGAGCTAGCTTTCCTTTCCTCTTTTCTCGACTCTTCTTTTCTTAGACTCATTAGTCAGAGACAATGTTGCAAACAGAAACCCTTTCTAGTATATGCTTTTTTAAATTTAAGTATATTCCCTACAGTTGTATTTCACTGTTGAATAAAATGTTAAAGGAATTAATTTGTCAGCTTCACAGCAGCACTAATGAGATTACACAGTACGTATTTTTTTTACCCATTTATGTCTGGTGTTAGTGATAACATAATGTATATATCATTCTAGGTCACTTCGCAATGTTTGCTGCCTTTTTAGAGAAGGAATATTTACAAAGTTATGCAATTAAAGGGAAGCAAAAATCTCAATTACATTCTGTACAATTTTTCCTCATTCTGCTTTCTGACATCCTCTACAGATACCTACACTGAATGCAGCAAAGCCATAAGCCTGTTATGTCCAGAGTAAGGATTACATATGACACTAATGAGGGTTGAAGTTTGGACCTCATGGTTTCTTCCCTCCTCTTGAAGGTGCTTAAATCTGAATTGCATACAAGCAGGTCTTTTGTGACAGCAACAACACTCATTATCAGAAATGAAATAAAGATAAAAAGTTAATACTAAAGAAAACAAAACTGAACAGGGTTACTTACTCATTTGAGCTTCCAGCAGGCCTGTTCTAATTTCCATGTGGAATTAACCTATAAGGTCAGTTAATACAGCACAGCTATCATATTTTTCTTTTAAGACCTACCAAAACATCTATAATCTGATGTTTGTAAATGGAGAGGTGACTCCAAACACTTGTATCAGTGCTGCTTTTCAGTTATTTCTATCTTGGGCTTTTATAGACTTTACAGTTTTAGAAATAACCACTATCTGACACAAAACCCTTTGCTACAGAAAACTCCCTGGAGTCTATGATTCTAGTATACTGGCAGCATTTCAGCTTTAAGGGAACTCCTTTCATTTATTCACGAAGTCATCATTTTATATGGGAAAAGAAAGGTAATAAATCAAAATCTCAGCCATTCATCACTTAGAGGGGTGCCTCATCTTGTAAATTTAAATTGTTTTAATAGTTTGGCACCATTTTATTTAGTCTTCAATCAATGGCAAATGGCAAAGAACAGCCAAACTTATACATCACTATAGATATGAATCAAAGGAAAAAACAAGAATGAAATGTTTCATAAAGACAAAGCAGAAAAGGAACTAAAAGAAAGCATCATTTGTAGGAGAAAAAATTGAGGCAGACAACCCTTTTTTGTTTGAATTTAGATGTTCAAAGATACTGTGCTTTGGAAGATAATAAAAGCCCTTGGATCTGCAGGCCGGTTTAGTTTGGAAGTTGGTGGGTACCCCAGGGGTCTCTGACATACCTGTCCATGGCAGAGCTGAACATCTCTTCAACTTTGGGGTAAGGCTGGTGAATTTGGTTGCACTGGTGACAGACAGTGTTTTCTCCATTGCTGCAGTATGGTAGCCAAACACTTTCAAACCTATTCCCATGTTGTAAAAGGTGTGGGGGGCCTCTAGGGTATCAGCAATTTCAGAAGAGCTTTAGAGCTGATCAAAGCAGTCCTCACAGTCTTGTTTGCTCTTATCTCCAGTTCTGTTCTCCTTGCAAGCCTTATTTCTTTGCTGTTTGGGCCCGCAGAGTTTAGTTTAATTTAAAAAAAAAAAAAAAGGAATCATTTAAATTCTGGGTTATTGAGAACAACTTTATAATTTAGGTGGGGCATTACGTAAGAGATTATAAATCCCAGGGGAATACTTAGGTTGTGCTAATTAAAAGAATGAAGATAAAGCACAAGAAATAGATTGCACTACTAAGTGAAGGTTATAGGAACTACAAACAGTAGCATATATGTTACTTCAAATCCCCAAAAAGAAACCCCATGTTCAAATGGAATCAATCACATCTATGAAAGTAGAAAACGGGCTCAGTTTATCAAACAATACTTAGCAACGTGCTTTTTGCAGAATGGGACCTTCAAACTAGAGGGATCCAGTGGTTGTTAGTATTCTACAGCAATGTGCAGGACTTGACAGAATATAAGGAATTTTTAGAGACTGATTATGCATTCTTTTTTATTGGTGCCATGTTTGTAATATTTGTTTGTCCCTGGCTGATGCCACAGTAGGTGTTATAAAAAGAAGTATTAATAATTTATAAACGAACTCAGTAGTCATCAAAGAGCATTGCTTTGATGATGCAGTATGCATGAAGGCCTTGGATAATAGATTACAGTGGAAGACATTGGAAGGATACATTTTGGTCTATGTTTTTTCTGCATTTCTAGAAGTCTTGGCATGTTAGACATCTTAAGCTACAAAAAGAAGTTTTCCAAGTAAAAGCATTTGGAAGGTCTATAGTTTCTCCAAGTCATTAAAACAATAAACTTTATGATAAAGAAAGATCAGTGAATTTGTATATTCTCTTAGCAGTTCACTTAGATATCAGCTGAGGCCTTTCATCAGAAATATGTGAATTCTGTTTGTAAGTCAGTATAAGCTGTAGATAGATGATTATTCATAATAAGCAGTATTACATTTTTTTAAATTGATGTTATTAGCCTATTTTTAAAAGGTTTCAGTTCTGCATTTCCACATTGGAGTTTCACAGAACCAACTGCTGCTACCACTCAGAACAGTAAAAATGAGAAGGGATTTCACTTTTGGACCATTGAATGCAGTGGAATTATTATTTGAGATGAGAATCTGGCTGCATATAAAATATCTTTTGTTGGGAGAAAAGCTGAAGCTACATAGAGGAAGGTTCATTAGAGTCTCCTTTCTGGTTCTTTCCATTTTGAACTATAGGAAAGAGGTATGGCACAATCAAAAGCAGCAGTTCAGAACTTCTGAGATATGTTAAGCATAAGATGGCCAGAGAAATCACAATACTTTAGAGTCTGTATCTAGTCTAAATTTATTGATGTCAAAACATTCTCTGTGCCAGCACTGTTCCCTCTACCTTCAGAGAATAAATGTGATCCTTTCATTAATGATTCAAAGTGGCTAAGGCTATTTTGAAACAGATCAATGATCTGTGAAAACTGACACTTTAGCCTTTAGAAATTCAGGCTTTGCTCAAAGTTAAGTTAAGGTTGCCTTAGCTTTTCTTCCACGCGAATGTTAAGAAAATTAGCAGGCTCCTTGAACAGAAGCATGAGACAGAACTATATTTTAAATTTTATTAAGGTCAGTTCTGCTAACTTGAAGATAGTAAGTCAGTGTATATTGCCTATGCTCATTCAATTTCTCATGCTTACATGTAGCAATAAGAAATCATGAAGTTTATGCTAATGTTATATTAGCCGTATCCAAAGTAAGTGCTTGTAGCATAGGGTTGTAACAGAGGGTAAGACATATTGTTCCTATAGGCACCTTACCTCTCTTACCCTTCCTCTTCCACTTCTCCGCCCATGTATCTAATGTATGGTCTCTCGCCTTAAGTCAAGACTGTGGACAGATGTCAGCAAGTGGTGTTGAACCTGTGTAACTGGATCAGAAACTCACCTACTGTGTACGGGCAAGAATGAGAGGTACCAAATAAGTGGGCTGAACTTTTACACCTAGCTATTACCAGGTGGCAGGTAGCTTTGTCCAAACTATTAACGTCAGGCAGAGGTCAGAGAATCCTTCTGATCTTCTCAAAATTCCCATGGTATATAGCAAAATCACATTCCAGGAGTTCTGGAGCATTGGTAGCTGAAGCGGATAAAGAATAGCAACAGCAGACAGTCTGAGCCAATAATTTTTGAGCAACAAGCATTACAGACTAGGAGACTACTGCCCCAGTAGCATTAGCACCATGTTACAGAATAAAAGCTCTTCTAAAGGGAAACATTTCATAAGCTAGACAGCCTGTGATGATCAGAAGAGAAGTATATGAACCCATGTAACAGACTAAAATGTAAATCTGAGCTGATTTGGTAGAATTAATGGGCTTGGTTTTAAGCACATGTTTCAAATTGTCTAGGATATAATTTTTGAATACCAGATGGATTATTCTTACTGGTCACAGCTATTGCTATCTCACATATTTCTTTTTTTCTCTTCATTTGTATTCCCAAAGACATCTTCAGCACAAACATGATTCTCTTCTTTAAAAATTCTTGTATTCTCATCTTTAGTCCTGATGGCAGGCTAAGTGAGAAGTGTCTTCTGAATTTACTTCCATATTCATCTGTCAATATCTGGCCATCAGGCCAAACACAGAAATTTGACAACAATAATGAGTGATCTCTCTTATACACCTACAAACATTAAGGAGAGTCAGATATCCTTATGCACACTCCTGCATCTCCCCAAAGTATTCAGTACGGATGACCTTACAAACTTCTACAGGCAGTTATTGGGACCATACAGAGATAGATTTGGAGGCTTTCTTTTGAAATTACTCAATAAAGTAGCAATCTGTTCTCACCTATGGAGTCCCAGTATATATTGTACATTATATATAATTTTGAAATGTATACCATTTCTGAAAATCAAAGAAGTAAACCTATCTTCATGAGCATATTTTACAGTTACAGAAGGCATTCAGGTGCCATAGTGCTGCATACAATAAGAGACTTGAGAATCAAAAATTAGTATTAGTGCTCTCACTATGATTTCCTCAGCAAGAGGCTGTAAGCTCATACATGGACGAAGTTCTTCCCGGCCTGACTCTACTGCAACTCCACTGAATTTGGCTTAGTTTGTAAAGAAACAGAGAATGTAAGGTCATGCTTTAGAAAACTTCAGACAAATATGCAGTTCCCATGTTAGTGTCCTGAGAAATAATCAGATTCAAAAAAAGAGTACGAAAAGAAACATGATTTATAATAAGAATTTTCCCTTAGCTGAAGGCTTACATAGATTTTTCTGAACTCCAGTAGGTTTTTAATACTGCAACTTGTCTCCTACACCTGCATAAATATTTCAAAGCATGCTTACTTCTTTCCTGTTAACTCCTTTTTTCTTAAAAATCCTTCTAGATTCCATTTCTCCTAACCTACACTCTCTTTCCTTATTTCCTTACGTCCGGAAAATCTAAAATGGAATTTATGAAAAGCAGCTGCTATATACGCAGCAAAACTCTCAAAAACATCTCACCCTAGAGAAAGCAGGTATCTTCTTTGTTAATTGCAGCTCCATTGCATCTTTCACAAGTCTCTCTTGTTCACTGTGCTTGCAATTCTTGCACCAGTTTAAATTATTTAAACATTCATCCAACCTAGAGATACTTCTTTCAAACAAGAAAATATTAATCCTCACTAGAATACACATTAGGCTTGTTCCCAAAATCAAGACTCCCAGATTATCTTTTGGCACTGAATTGCTGGATGTACCTCTTAGAGATTTCTGACAATTTTTTCTTACGTAAAAGTGCCTTATTTTGCTTCTCTTATTTCTACTGTATTTTGTAAAAAAATAAAAATTTTAGTACACTAGGTTTGCTCTAATTATGATTCTAGAAAACATACTAGAAATAAAAGGTTTTCAAGAAAAAAAAGGATCCCTTTTTTTTTCAACTTGTGGACAGTGTTAACAAAGTGCCTGTTTTTCTAAAATTAATACTCTTTCTTAGCTGGATTAGTTATGGATAGGTCTCATCCAGAAGTAACAGAAATGCATTCACAAGTGTGTATTATAGCTTCCAAAGGTTTTTGTCTTCACAAGTCAAGTAATCTTTGACAAAATAAGGTCCCTATGGCCATTTTGTGGAGCAACAGTGACATTCAGTGGCCACTGAAGCAATTCCTAAATCCTCTTGACCCTTTATTGTCTTGTTGACCCTGGGAACATTTAGCATATGCTGTCACCTTCTCTGTGAATCACTGTTAAATTCCATGTCCTTCTATGCCCATCCTTTTGTATATTGTAATATAATATTTACAAAGGGGTAAAAAGTTATTTCCTATAATAGATTACCACAGGCATTTTAACAACATCAGTTTTTGTTTTGAGGGTCTTCCTCGAAAGTCAGCTCTTCTGCATATCATAATGAAACACTTAATAGTCAAATAAATTCCAGCTTTTTGGGGAATCAGACCAAAACAGTGCATGTACAAATCAAATTCCAAGGATTAGATCAAACCATTTTCTCCCTTGTTTTTTCACTTGGTTATCTTGACATTCTAGTATTAAGCTCAAATCATACCTTTGTGGTTTTTCTTTGAACCATGAGCAAGATGTACTTGCTCCTACAAAGTCCCTGTTTCCAACTTCACTTCATAGGAACTCCCTTTTCCCGGATGTCTTTACCCCTATAGGTACAATTTTAAATTATGTCTGCAGAACTCTGCAAATGAAATGGGAAGAGGAGCAGAGCTAAGGCTCTCCTAGATGCCATGCTGTAACACCAAAAGCAGCCCCCTTCCTGACCTTAGAAGCCACAGGCTCAGGAACATTAGGCATTGCTTACTTATTCTGCAGCACAATCCAAGCCATGGTCTATCTTTCAGCACAGAGTGAACAACCAGGTCTAAAACCCAATACAATAGTTCAAAGTTTTTCTGTTTTTAAATAGACATAGGTTCCTTCTGATACAGGTTTTAGGAATACTTCTGAAGAGAGCCAAGAGAAGAAATGGTCAACACATGCACCAGAATACTTCAATACCATAACACCGAGGTACATTGTCAAACCTACATTTGATTCCTCACGTTTCTTATGGAAGCTACAGCCTGTTCAAATTCAGCAATTCAGTGTCTCATACATAATTCTATGTAGATTGCTTTATTGTTAGATAACATCTAGACCACTACATATAGAAGCAGCCTCAGTGAAGGGTTGACAGATCCTTGCATGTGAAATGAGGCATATGAGTTCCTATGGGATTACAAACATTAAATAGAGAAGAGTCATTGTTCTCCTTTGTCTCACTCTGATTTCAGGAATTCCATGTATTTTAACAAAGGACATCAGGTGTTTGATAATGATCAAGTGATAATGATCAGTGACAGGACAAGAGGAAATGGGCACAAACTTGAGTATAAGAAGTTCCACTTAAACATGAGGAGGAACTTCTTTACTGTGAGAGTGGCAGAGCACTGGAACAGGCTGCCCAGAGAGGTGGTGGAGTCCCCTTCTCTGGAGACATTAAAAAACCGCCTGGGCAAGATCCTGTGCAACCTGCTCTAGGGTAGACCCACTCCAGTGGGGGGGGGGGGTGGGACTTGATGATCTCCAGAGGTCCCTTCCAATCCCATATGATTCTATGATTCTATGATCATACGAACATAAAAATGACATTTAGAGCTTTTGGCCTTGTTTTTAAACAGAATTATTTAACTTAGCCCATTGACAGTATCCACATATCTACTGATGTGTAAACTCCTGAGAGTCCATCCTGTGTTGCATACTGGGTCTCTAATACTCATAGAGAAAATGCTAATTGAAAGACCAAAGGAGAAAATCAGACATTCAGCTAATGTCATTTTGAGTACCACAGCAGCAGCTCTCATACTCCTCTTGTCTGTGTTATACACCGCCATTCAATGGAAGGAGTAAATTAATACCTACATAATAGGAAGCATTGAAAGAATAGAGATGAGAGTCTTTGGAGAGAGCTGGATGAATAAAACATATAGTTTTGCTATTTGCCAAATTATCAGAAATCAGGACATGACTATATTTTCCTGATTCTACTCATTTCATTGAGCTCTTAATTCCTTGTTTTCCCACTTAGGGCAGTATTTGCTATTAGTGTCCCAGTTTGGAGAAAGCTTCATATTACCTGGATGCCCAAGCCCATAAGCAGTTGTGAAAACACAGCACTGCATTTTTTCCAGCCATGTACTAAAGTTATCCTTCAAGACTCCTGAATTTAAGGGGCTATTTCAGGGATGTATTGTCTGTCCTGACCAAACTTCTTCCCTATAAAGAGCTTTGAAAATGTTTTATAGATTTAACCACAGCCAGGAGTTGCTTTCAGGTAGTGCTATAATTTCTCTTTGAAGAACTTAGAATTTTGCTTTAATATAGTACTTCTCCCTCTAGTCATTTATTTTCTTCTGTCAGCCTTGTTCCCAACTCGTAAACAACAGCAGTAGCTGGTATGCCACTGAGATGCAGTGTGGAGACACCTGGCTCAGCCAGACCAACATAGCTTATTTACCAGCAGCAGGAAGCTCAGCAGTTAATAATGCAGTTTCCTACAAGGTCAGTGTTGCACGTTGCCAGGGCAGTGTGACCTGTTCTCTGATGGAGAGCAGCTTCCTACCCAGACCACTCTGCCTCCCGACATTGCAGTAACTTAAGTTTTCAGTTTCATGTTGCAACAAACCCAGAGAACACTCTGGAAGCACATATTCATCCATTTTCCCCTTAAACTTATTTTATTTGGCGAGTTTTAACAAGGCCCTCCAGTTCATATTTTGTAACTATGCTTTTTTACTGTTTGTATCTTATCTGAAAAAGCCAAGCAAAGAGAACAGGTCTCTGTTATCATTGCTCTAGGTACAGAAAAGATCTGTCAGAGACTCCAAGGTATGTATAAGATATCTTTTGCTGGAATATTTTTCTTGGCCACCACAGTGGCAATAGTCCCAAAAGTCTGTCCCCAGATTCAGGATTGTTCATCACTGTCAACTTCTTGTTTCACCTCATGCACATCTTTAAAAGGATTTTCATCAGAATTTATAAGATACCGACTGGGTATGTTTGTTATCATAAGGAAATCCAAGCAAATATTCTTAGCTTTTATCTCTTTGACTATCAGTAATTCCCTCTCAAGTTCTAGCAGCACACATTTCAAACCCATTTCTGAGTAAGTGCCTATTTCATATAAATTCTCGCTTCCTGCAACTAATTGCATGGCTCAACTTGGTAAGGACTTCCTCCCCAGCACACTTAGTTTTTCTCAAGCTTTCTTAACCAATTGTGTGATTTCCACTCACCTAGCAAATCTGTTACACACAATAGCTAGCCTCACAGCTAAACTTCCTGTGATTTACTAAGAATGTAAACAAACCAATCAGATTTACATATTTTGCTTTGATATCCTTCTAAATTGGGTATTCCCTTAGGAAATTTTAACATATCTATCAGCAAGCCTTATGTATGTAAACATCCTTTTGGTTTTCAAGCAATATTTTTTTTTCAAAATAGTAGAAAATAATTGAACTGCTTATTTCCTCTCTTTTACAGACTAAATGATCGTTGTTGCAAATATATGTGGCAAATGTCATGGCCCTAGTGCAGTCAATTTTTCCTTTTCCTGGTAGTGGCAGCATTTTTTCCCTCATGAGCTGCTACAAAAATTGTTAAAACTCTGTTGCAAATTCCACAGTTTCTCAGTATGTCTTTGTCTTTCTTTTGCTGATCTTCCCTTGCAAAGCCAAGTCTACTCAAGTATAAATAAATCAATTTATTGCCAGTGTATTTTAGGAGTCCTCATTTGTATCAAACATGTCAAAATCTTGAGTGTGTTTGTGTATTCTGCCAATTTCCTCTCTATCCAGCTCTCCACTATATCCTGGCAAAATTAAGCTAGTGGCTGACTTGAAACAGCATGGCAAAGGCTGTACAGTCTCTTTTTTCTGGATGTAAATTTTGAGTATCATCAAAATTATGCTAGTCAAATTTGGTGCAACAGAATCCCATTTCTGTCTATCTCCTGAGCCAAGAGCGTGTGGTAAACTGACCATCTGAATAGTTTTGCAATATTTTACATTGATTTATATGAGCAAAAATAATCCAGAATACTTCCAAAGTAGGCAACTGTTGGAAATTACCAGTAGTTTCTTACTGATCTGGTTCCAGTTCTCACTGACTTCTACTGATCTGTTAATTTTTAATCTTTTTCTCAATGTTTTTTCTTAGCACCTCAAGCTATTTTTTAAAGTCCAGTGCTCTGGTTTATGATGAAAAATCAGGTTGCTTATCCAAGAGCACAAATCTGCAAGTGAGAAAATAACTGAATCAGCTCTCTGCATCCAGGTTTACTGGAGTAACTAGTGACCTGAATTGCTTGAAATACAAGGCAAGCATTACAAAGCAACGTTGATCAGACAGACGTTTATCTCAAGAAATACATGCTTAATAACTTTTATCTTTAGAAATACATGCTTAATATTGTAAAAAATTGTCACCAAAACATTAATGTAACCATAATTGTGAAGGAAAAGCTATCAAAACATTTCTTTCTTCAAGTTCAAAATGACTTGTAAAACGGATAAAATTCTGAAAGCAAAACAGTAGAATTGAAAGACTACTTCTATCTCTGTCGAGCCAAATATTTCCATACAGCATTTCAAAATAAGGGAAAATCTCAGAAAGTGTTTTGTCACTTATTCTATTGTTGCTGTAATCTGAATAATCACTTCTATCCCAAGCCTCCCAAGCCTCCTACTTGTTGCACAATTTAGCCCTGTGTATACACTACCTTCAGCTTCCACCTCAAGTTTTCTTTAGATGCTCTACAAATCCATTTCTATGCTTATGTTGTGCCTCAGGTGGCTATAATCAAGGAAGGAAATATAGTATAATATTACTATAATTTTCATTTTAGGGGCTTGCTGATAACTCAAGACAGCTGCAATCCTTATTATTATGGCAGACTCACTCTACCTCTTTTATTGCTCATAACTGTGATATGGGGGTGTGTTCGTTTTCACCACCTCTGAAACGGAGACTGACTGACTCATAGACAATAAGAAATCTTTGGAAAGGAAAACTTCTAGCTGTGTATCTGATCCCCATATATTTCTTGCAAACTGCATGCAAACTCTTTCCTGTGCATCTGTTTCAGTAATAAAGTGAATGGTATGAGGCGTAATTTGATACAGATCATGTGGGTTTTGAGATACTTCTCATGTTTGAATATTTACTCAGAGTGTATACATCCCCTTATTTATGGCACCACCAGATATAAACCAGTGAAGAATCGGATATGCTGCACAGGCCAAACGGAATGATAGCTCAAACCTCAGTATTCCCTTATTTATACCTTCTTGGTACAACCAAAGAACAGATTTTTTTCAACTGATGATTTAATTTTGCCTCTCTTCTGCAAAAATGGCCTTTTGCAGAACATTAAAAGCTTCCACCTAAACTTTGTCTTGCCCTTGGCCTCTGAAGAAAGCAGCCTCACAAGCACAAAGGTACCTGGTGCTGCAGCCTTGGAGCTGGCATCTGGCTGAAGAGCCTGCCTTTGCTCAAGAGGTGAGATGGAGAGCAATGGACCTTGAAAGATGGAAAAAACTTGGGATACATGTGCCTGCACCAGATCAGATCTGAAAACAGAATATCCTCCTCAGTACACACCCAACGTAGCTGACATAAAAATAGTATTTGGAGGTAAATTGGAGCACACAATTACCTTCTGCCAGCCCAGAGGCACACAATCCTTCACCAGTCCTTTGTGCAAGGTCTGTGGTTACAGGCCTACCTTAGTAATACTGAGGAACTTTCCTAGTGCTTGGAAGCATCCGGGATTTATCTGGTTTGGGGGATGAGCAGAAAAATGAGCATTTTCAGTTATATAAACTACATGGAAATATCCAATGTATCCTGTTTCCTCCTTATAATGTCTTTGTTTAATGCATATAATTGCTAAACTAAGTGAAACAGAGTTATGCCATCTAGTTTAGCAGTTGCACAGACCTGTAAAGAAATGCTGGCATGGGATTATCCGGGCACTCCCTGTAACTACACCCTTACAAACAATGTGTCTACGTCTTTGGCACTGGCGCAGAGAAGCGGCGTTTGCGATATTCCCCTGGAGTCTCCGCGTTGCTCGCACAATGGCTGGCTCAGAGAGGGCTCCCTGGCTAGGAAGGGAAATTTCTGAGCTGCACGACAGAGTATGAATGTGGGAAAAGGCGACAAGCGTGAGCAAAATGTCACTAAAGCTCATCTGCTTCTTCCTCTGCAGTCTGATTGCACCAAATCTCACAGGTAAATGGCTAAAATATCGTCAGTTGACTTAAGTCAGAAGACAAAGGGGTTATGAGAAACAGAAAGTCTTCTGTCCTTTTGTTAGATATGCATCTACAAAACTTAAGCCAAATACTATGGTCAGGTGGTCTTGAATTTTAATTCTTTGTCTAAAATGAATACTAGAATAAGAGAATGAAATAGACAATCCATAAATTCTATGTTCTGCAAGTCAATTCGGAATCTAAAGGGGAGTTTCAGTTTGAAGGAAATTAATATTACTCTATTTGTCTCTACTCTTGCTGTTCTGTCAGAAGTTAAACTTTCAGGTCCTCTTTTAATGCTGATCTTTTTGAGCCCGGGGGGATGCCCTGCCTGTGGAATGGATTCATGGTCAGAGAGGAAGGGTGTAAAGTCTTAATAGCTCAAAAATGTTCACTGAGGGTCTCCTTTACCCTGGGAGGAGGTTGTGCAATCTGTAATCTGCTTCTCTGAGTAAATGCTAGGCTCCAAACATGTCTCCTAGAGACTCTCTGGCCAGTTGTCTCCTGCACTTTGCACTATTGTTGTTTCTTTTCCCTTCAAAATGCATAGACTGAGTTAATGGAATATTTTAGTACTAAACCAACATACTTCACTGTTTATACTCAGTGCTTTCCCTGTTTATACAACCCAGAAGTGTCTTTCCTTTGTGTTTGCTTACAATTGTTTTGTGGGCTGTTGCAGCAGATGGAATGGAGAAACCATGAATATAATTTGTTTGGATATGACACAAGATATGTCTGGATTAACAGTATTCTGGAAGAGTATGAAACTCTCTTCCAAACTACAGCTTTCAGCCTGGGCCTGGGTCCCAGGCAGAAAGCATGCAAGTGCATTATTGCTTTTATTGCTCAGGGACCCCATTTAATTTGTGTACTGGATGAAATGATCTCAAGTTTTAGCTTTACACTGTTTTAATTTGGTCTTGAGGGCTATACACTGTGTTTGCAGTAGGGCATGGTTATGCAGTTACAAACACCTCTGTAAGTACAATCACGTCAGACATATTAAAGCTATTAAAGCTGAATCATAATTTTCACTTATGATTATTTAGTTATTTAACCTTACAAACACAAAATCTTAAAATTTTTATATATCACAACTACACACACAAATATATAAACGTATACTTATGCCCACACAGATATCTGTTGCTATATTTTATGATCATGAAAGGTAAAGAATATCTTTCTCTAGGGATACAGTTCCCTTCATCTGAAGGCAGATGCACAAACTAGTGCAATGTCCATGTGAACTGTATGTCCATAACACTATATCCCACCACCACTGTCTTACCTGCAGTGCTGGAGACTTCATTTTCTGACCCTAAAGTGCACTCCGTGGCACAGAATGAATAGCTGCTGCGTGCTATAGCTTTGCCCCAGAAGGTATGTGGCTCTGTAAAAATCAACAAATGTGTTCTATAGATAGCACACAGGAATATTAGGTTCTCGTGTATCTTATTTTTCTTGGAGAAGAGTTATTACGAGTAGCAGAATTTGTGCCCATCCTGAATCTATTAATACCAAACAGAAAGCTAAATCAGTGAACTTTTAAAATAGAGACACATTACACTGTCAGTAGGCCCAGAGTTTTTCCTAATGAAAGGAAGAAAGAAATCTTAGTGTCTATATACAAACTTTTGTGGTTCAGCTGAAGTGAGGTGACAGGTCTCACTGTGCAAATAGAGGAGTCACTGTTTTATCCAGCAAACTGGGAAAACTGTACCTCTAAGCTAAGTATAGCTGGCAAATGAAGATTGGTCTCAACCAGATACAAAATAATATTTGGGCTATTAAGAGGTAGATAGTCCAATCCAGAACTATCTTCGTTTAAAATTGGTTTCAGATAGGGCTCAGTGCTGCTGAATACAAAAAATACATATCCAAAAAGTCCTAAAGCCAAGGACTCAAAAACTTGGGAAACAGTCCAGTGCAGTTCACCCCTGTTCAGACCTGGAACATCATTGTGTGGTTGAGTCATGTGGAAAAATGAGTGTCTGATATGTGACTGAAGTCTGTTGTGTAATTCACACACTTGGGTATGCCAACTCAGATTGAGCTGCAGAGTGAAGGTCAATAAAGAGTTGGGGTTTGTTTAAAGACAAAAAGTGCCTTGACAGTGGAATGGACCCCAACTGGGCAGAAGTGAAACTGCTGATATGGCAGACAGTGACTCTTCTGCTGCCTAAATGACACGGAGGAAAGCTTCTTGTCCCAGAGATACCTGACTTTTAGTTTAAAGAATGGCTGAGCATTGTGTCAACAGAACCATATTACCAAACAGAACCATTAGAACCAAAGAATCATAAAAGAGTTGGAATCAAAGTTCTCCACATCGTTAATGGTTTTATAAAGATAGGAATACAGGGAATGTTCTAGACCAATCCTGCCTTCTGCGCTCTGGCCCAAACACTGCTAAGGATTTTACATTAAGATGCCATAAGATAAAATCAACTACACTGTAGGTACCATCCCATACTTACGCTTTGATGACCTGAGTGATGTAATAATTTCATTTATAGACCATTGAATAAGTTTATTCTATTAAGAAGTACTTTGATTACAGCCTACAAGCACTTACATTATTAGAATCCTGCCGCTTGAAAAAAACTGTACCAGAGCTAGAATCTTCTACAGTGTCCAGTCTGGTCAAGCCTGGAAAGAAATAACACATTTTGAACCATGGATCCATTGGAACAGTCTATATAGAGTGCAATAGAGTATCTGTTATTTGACTTCATTAAACTGAATTGGATAGCTTTATAAAAGCTTGACCTTTTCTCAATGTTTTACAGATACAACGAAGAGCTCTGAAATAATAAAAAGGCATGCTTTGCCTCTCTGTAAGCCGCACCAGCCTAATTGCCCTGTCACTTGCTCTTTGGTTGTCATTTCATCTTCTCTGTAAAATACTTTCAAACGCTGAAGTGACAGTAGTGAAATGAAGCATGTGTTTCTCTGATGCAAAACAGTTTTGCACTATTCTTCTACAGTTTTTTTTTCTAGTACATTCATATACCTTTTTTCTTTTTTTTTCTTTTGCTGGGAATTTTAGGTGAAGATACTTTGTTGCCAGCACCTCAGAATATCTCTATTCTTTCTACCAACATGAAACACTTCTTAACTTGGAGTCCTGTGATCGTCCAGGGAGAAACTGTGAGATACTCCGTTGAGTTTCAGGGGTAACTGGGTTTTTTTCTTCTTATTTGCCCTTTGAACACTGTTTACTTAGACTTAAAATGCTGCAGTGTTTGGATGCCTTGAGTGCTATTCAGTTCACAGGTGTGAAGTTTGATACTCCAGCACTGTTGATCACAAGTAAGGGGAAAAAAAATCCTTTTGCTCTGATTCTGAGACTGTTTACAGGTTAATAGAAACCTGAGTAATCCAAGGTGCTCATTAAGCTCACATATGAAAACTGCCTCTGTCCAAAGTATTAAAAAGTTAGGAAGACCAGCTGTTGCTAGTTTATTTAGAAGAAGAAAGAGAAAACATTTGAGATTTATTCAGTGTTAATCTTTTAAACATTTAACACACATTGCAGGAGGTTTCTGATGCATTGTGAGCTATGGTTTGTATCACAGTATGGCTTTGGAATTCTGTTTTACCAGGGATGATCAAGTCAAGTGAGTGGGCAGGATCTGATGTATCAACACTGTGTTGCTATCCCCACCTCCTACAGTATCATGCTGCATTTGGCTCATAAACAAGCTGGCTCTGGCAGGTTTTCTCTAGATAAGATCTAAACCACACCCATGCTGGTTTCATATACTCCTGGTATTCCAGCCCCAAATGTATCCCAGTACTGGTTTTACCTGGAAAGAATTAGCAAACAGTCTTAGCCCATGTTACAGATATATCTCATATCAGACTGTTGCTTTCTTTTCCTCTCCTCAGGGAGTATGAACGAGAGTATGCCAATGAGAGCTGGATTCCCATCTGTGAATGTTCACTCATCACAGCCACCGTGTGTAACATCACAGAGGACATCTCAGCCACTGTGGCCTATAATCTCCGTGTAAGGGCAGATGTTGGTGCTAGAAGATCAGAGTGGGGCACCCTGAAAGGTTTCTTCAATCGCATCACAAGTGAGTCCTGCTATTTGGCTTAAGCTGTATCAGTCATGTTAATTTCTCAGAGTTCAGTGTTGAGGGATTGCTCAAGGGCATGTTTGTGTACTGTGCATGTCACACAAAGCCCATAAATGCAGAGAGCACATCTACTTATCAGCTCCTCGCTTGCTGGGTTGGGATGTTTCACTCTTAGACAGCCATGCTGTGTTCTTGGACATGAGTTCCTCCTGAGGCAGGGCTGAATTTACCTTGAATTTCAAGGGCTTCAAAGATAGCTAAGAAGACTCCAGACATCTTTTTTTGGCAAATTGGCTGCTCTTGCCCCTGATTTGGAAAAGTTCTGATCATTCAGGGTTGCTGTCAATGCTCCATCTAATCCATGTCATCTAGTCAATTCTGAGGGTCCAGAACCACTTATTCTAGAAATCAGCCATGTCACCCTATCAGTCCTGGGAATTCCACTCTCTTCCAGACAGGATTCCCTCCTCCCATGTTGTCAGATGTACAAAGTAACCTCAGAAGAGGAAAGAAAAATGGAACCAGTAGCATTGCTACAGTCCTAGCAATTCAGGATATTTTCTCTATCTCCTGCAAAGCTGGAGGCCCAGCTCAACCCAAGTATCATGTTGCAGCCTAAAGTTAGCATACTAGTTCCAGTGTTTCGCTGGAATCATTACCTGTTCTCTGCCATGTAGTCAACTGCTTTCAGCAAAAAAAAACTGGTGGAAAACCTCTGCTGAGGTTACTATTAGAGTGCAACTCTCAGTCTGGGATGGGCAGCAGCCATGAGTTTTAGCCAGGAAAGAAATTGCCTGTCTGAGACCAGAGTTGGCCCAATCTTAAACCTTCATCAGTCATTGCAAGTTATCTACTTCATGAGTGAGCAGCCCTCACTTAGTCAAAGCAGCACCATCAGAAGTGCCACCTAAGTTGGTGAGTGTGTCTCTTGGTGTAGAAATGTTTTCTGGATAGTGATTTAGATGAAAAATCCTTACCTTTTCCAGAAGCTATGGTGGCACATAGTTGAGCCACAGACCCCATTGTCAGGCAGAGATTGGAGAAGGATATACCTTAATTTGACCATATTCATGAAGAAAAGTAGCGACTTTCTCATGGTACAGTGAAGTATTTGACAGCTTAGTCCTGTGCCTTAGAGACCTCAAGAGACTCCTCTAAGCTGTGAAAATTCAGAGGATACAGCTTGCAATGGGCTGCAATGCGAATATGCATATATGGACAAATGTTTAAAGGAGAAAGAAAAGTAACTGTAAGTTCTTGTCCTTACGCATTTTTACTGCTCACTTTCCCTCGTCCCTGCTTTCGCATCTCTTAGGAAACCTGGCATTGAGTCTGAGAGGAACTAAGGAATTCAAAGCACATCCCACAGGTTCTGTACATGGTTCATAGACAGTCAGGGCATCAGCACAGCCCACAGTACTTCTAGAGTATATAGCTCCAGTGTCAAAGCTTTAGGTGTAGATACACATAAAATATGATATCACATGGAAAACACTTTTAAAAGATCTTCCTAAAACTAACAATTTAGTCAGTCTTACCTCTTCATTGGTCAAAATTCAGATAGTTGGTATTCAGTGTCCCAGCACAGAGATAAATGCTTCTGTTTGTTTAGTAGTTGCATCTTGCAATGTCTATTTGTTAATGCATTAGCAGCATATTTGTTTTTAGCCTCCAGATGATATCATCGTTGGGTTTTTTTTTGAGACATAGCATTAAGCAGATTCTCAGCTTTTGATTTAAAAGTATGAAGCAGTTTTCCAGACCTCCCATTTGTGGCACACTCATCATGAACATACTCAGATTTTATGTTTTCCTGTTGCTCAGTAATAATGGCAATTCACTGGATGTAAGAGCAAATTCTATTAAGAACATCTTTTCTGTATGTGGCTATACATTGCTCTCATTCCTTGCTTGAAAGCAAGGAGGTTGAAACCAGTTTCAGCTACAGAAT
Organism: Calidris pugnax; assembly: GCF_001431845.1. Classification (NCBI taxonomy): domain Eukaryota; kingdom Metazoa; phylum Chordata; class Aves; order Charadriiformes; family Scolopacidae; genus Calidris; species Calidris pugnax. The sequence goes on from NW_015090794.1 coordinate 11,757,151, forward strand.
GGTAAAGAACGGCATAGATAAATAGTGCAGATATAATCACTGTACTGCCTTGATTCCCAGTTCACAAATGTACAGTGTATAGTTTCATCCATGCTTGATTGATTCAGATTGTTTTACTAATACTCCTCACAGCAGAATCCCAGACCGAACCAAGCTTTGAATATCAAAGTAAGCATAAAGCAAGTCACCTACAGATTTACTTGCATACATTTACAAAAACTTCAGTCACAGCAGGTCATCAGCCCAAGTCTATCTAAAACCATGTAGATACTAAAAGAAAATCAGGATTTATGTGAACTGCCAGAGTTATCCTGAGGCTCAGATTGCTTTTTCCTTCACCTTTGAATAACTGCCAAAATTTCCATGAAGAAGCAATGGTTTCACAGCTCCTGTTCTGTATGTTAGTGCTAAGCTAATGCCCAGGAGCAGAAGAACTGGCCTGATCTGGTGTCTCAACTTCTGGTCGCCCAGCTGGTTCTGCTGCTGTTGATCACATGGGACCCTCAGGCCAGACACTTCATCCACTGGAGAAAATTCAAAACCTTTCAAGTTCTGCGCAACTCAGCTATTGCCAGACTCCTGTTTGCTATGCCAGTCACGGAACTCCTCCTGCTCCAAGTCTGCTACTGTATCTAGACATACTGGGAAGCAGAACAGAGAGAAGTTTCTGCCCCACTGAAGCAACCAGCTATTATTCCAGATTAATGTTACTGTGCTCATGATGGCAACTTCTCTTCCTCTCCTAGCTGGGAAGACAGTTTTTAAAGGTTGCTTCTGATGTGATAATGGTGCTCTCTCTGTGTTGGCAGCTTCCCTGACCCCACCTCTGATGAAGGTCATAGCAGATGGGTATCATTTACTAGTGGAACTGGAAGACATGGGGCCTGCGTTTCAGTTCTGTGTTCTCTATTGGAAGAAGGGCCAGGAGAGTAGGGTGAGTTTTACCCTTGGATTTTTGGGCAATATCAGAGAGCCCACATACTTAAGAGTGAAAGCATACAGACATTGCCCGGGAACTGTTTGCCAGGCCAAGCTCCTGCTGTGAGGCTGGAGGACCTCCTCTGCATGTACTCGTGGGTTGCTCTTATGCCCATGGAGAAGTCTGTTCTTTCCACATTTCCTTCTCTTGGAAGAGGAATCCCAACAGGGACCTCAACTATTGCAAGAAACCAGAAGTCAGGAACTGAAGATGTTTATGCTGACTTTCTTCTCTGAATATCATTTGGTTTACTCAGACCAAGATTAAGGTGTCACACTGAGATGCTGACTATTTTCAGAGCTTTTTGTAAAACAGCTTGCCTGTGACAGTGAGCTGTAACTTGCTTAGCTGAGGGCACTGCTTACACCTGGGTAATACTGAAGCAGTGACAATTTATGTTCCATTCAGGTCCTTCTCTTTTCACTAGACAGCTCATCTTTTTTTTTTTTTTTTTTTCTGAGCACCTAAAAGCATAAAAGCATGAAAGCACTCAGATCATGAGACCATCAAACCCAGTATCTTCTTTATGCCAGTGGGCAATGGAGATGACCAAGGAAGATAATAAGGAGAGAGCCTGCGTGTAATTACATTTACATTATTTTTTGAGATCTCAGAGACACAGCTCCAGGAAATTCCTGAACCAGAAATGGTATCATTAATAGCCCTTGATGATTTGTTTTTCCATTAACTCACCTATTCTGGTTTTCAAGCTATGTAAACTTCTAGCATGTACAACTTCCTGTAGTCAGTAGTTTTGCAGCTTAATTGTTGTGCAGTTTCAATCTTGGTTTAGGAGGGAGAGAGAGACAACAGTTATTCCCTATTCTCTTTCCCCACCACTCTAATGCTTTTACATTGTGTATCTTTTTCCAGGCCAAGGACTCCCAGAACTAGTATTTCCCTGTGGAAGCGCTTCCAGATATTTTTGCCTTTACCAAGGTGGGCAGGGAGTAAACCTGAATAGTTCAAGGTGCAAGAGCACTATGGGTCAGCACAATAGAACAAAACAAGTCTTCACACTCTTATTTTCCCAGCAATTGTTAACATGGGTGACTACCACAGAGCTGATTATTCCATGAAACCTGAACCCCAAGTTCCTGTTTCTAATGGGGGATGATCAACTAAAAGTCCAGTCACTAACTGTAAAAATGAAGGTGAAAAATTCTCATGAGCATTATTTCACATTTATCTGTGTTGAATTTCATTTGTCATTTTATTACTACTCCTGCAGTTCTTCACAGTTAGCTGTCATCTTTATTATTCTGAAGTGGTTTTTTTATTATCATTAGCATCTATCAGTTTTCATTTTTCTTCCTGATCATATGTAGTAATATGGTGGTAAGCACAGATCTGCATCAGTCTCCCCCATGACATCCTTCCACTCTGAGAAAGGATTAGCAATTTAGCTATACAAAACTCTTTCTTCTATCGGCAGGAGCAGGGCTGCACTCTATGAGCCAGGAATCAAGGGTGATCCCAGTGCAAACAGTGCCCTCCCAAATGAGGCACAGTCCCACGGGGTTTGACCACAGTGGGCAGAACCAGGTACTGGTAACAGGGTCCATCACCAGCCCCAGACAAGGCAAGAAATGAACCAGGCCCAGGGTCCGTCCAGGGACCCTGGCCAGGAGCAAAAAGGAGACAGGACCAGAGACAGGGCTGGATCCCATTTTTGTGGAGAAGGATCTTACAATGGAGAGAAGGACTGTGTGTGATGCTGGAGGCTAATCAGGCCTTCTGTGAGTGCAGGCTTTGCATCTGCAACACAGCAAGAATTAGGAGCAACTAGCTAATTGTTACCTGTCCCCTCATGACTGGGGAGACTGGGAATAGCAATGTCATTTTGCTAGCAGTTAATGGAGTCCTATTTATTGCAAGAAAATAATGTACTTGTGTTCATATGCTGTTTAAGGGTTGCTGAAGCGTATTCCAATTGCACACATCAAATTCACTTGCTCCTTTGTAGCCCAGTCCATCCCCTCTCTGTGCTCTAGAGTCATGACACAGCTCTCACACCCCTCACACAGCATGGTTCTGGCATTCCTGTCATATCATGCTAGCAGAGGCATGGTTTTGGTATCCCAGCAACAAGTCAGATCAGTCAAGACCTGAGTCATTAAACCTTACCCCAGGGGAGTAGGTCATGGCCTAGTGTTTTGGCCCAGCATCATCATTATGCCTCTTTGACTCACAACTCTTTCTTTCCATCCCCTCTTACCCTTTCAGATGTGTGTGGTCTCATTCTGCAGTCCGCTGTGCTTCCTTGTTTGCTGCTTTTCTCCCTCTCTCCTCATACACACACAGTCCTCTCTGACATCTGCTGCTCTTTCCTTTTCTCCCAGCAAAGTCTGGGCCAGCATCATGTTAGGACTTCTGTTCTTAATTAGGTCCTTGCCTGTTGTTCTGATGCTCTCTCTCCTGGGCCTGTGGCAGATGCAGCAGAAGGTGGTGAAAGAGGTCAGCTCCGTGGTTCACCTGGACACTATGGAGGCAGGACCTGATTATTGTGTAAAAGCTCAGACATACGTCGAGGCAATCAACAGAAGCAGCAGCTTCAGCCAGACACAGTGTGTGAGAGCACAAGGTAACAGCCATCTGTCCTTATTCCCTCAGTGTAGTCATGCCCAAGGATACCCCAACACCTTGCTTTTCCTTTTGTTTCCACCCGATATCTCCTGTGTTGTTTGCAAATGTGCTGCCCATTTGTTCATTGGGGAGGTAAGAAAGGAAGACTTAGGAGTGCAGCCCTATTGCAGTGGTATCCTTTCCTGGAGTGTGCTGACAAAGGATGGGTGGGTGGGAAGAGCAGCTACAAAGCGGGCAGGACGACTGCATTGTGGCTTGTCCTCACAGTCTCTCAGAGAAATTTTGCTACTTCTGTTATTTCTAGGTAGCACGTCCATGTGGCTGGTTACTGCCCTCATCTCCTCTGCTGGCTTTGCTGTGGCTGCCCTGACCCTGCCTTTCCTTACCTGGAAAACAAGTCAAGTCTTTCGGTATTCCTGCTGCCCCGTTGGTGTCCTGCCAGACACACTGGTAACTTTTTTTACTATGCTTTTCTTGGTTTTTAGGGTGCTGGGTATTCACAGGAGCATGGGGCAGACAGAAGAAGCAAACACTTGCATAGGGAGCCTTGCTCATTCCAGGGTGATGAGCTGAGCCACAAGGGTCAAGCAGCCACATGAGGTGGCTGCACGGCTGTCACTGCCTTTGGCTTGGAGCCCTGGGTAGGGACGATGCTCCTGGTTGCTTGAGGAGAAGCAGCTTGAGAGGCATGGGCTGACTGCCCAGCTGCTCCCCGAACAAAACTCTGTGTCATTGGCAACACTGCTCCATGTCCCTACCAGCACTGAGCTTCTCAGCTCCTTGGTGAGGAGAAACCAATCATCAAAAGCAGCCTCTTTTCTCACTCACTCAGGAGGAGTATGTCTAAGTTAGTAGCTTAAATGTTCTGTCAAGTTCAAGTGAGAATGCAGGCAGCAGCTTTTGTGGCTCTGGGTTCCTGAACACTGGGTCTCTGGGCAGTTATAGCAGGAAGGATGAGAGGAACAGTTTGTAGGGAAAAGAAGAAGACAGACAGGCTTGCTCATCAGCCTGGGGGTGTTTGAGTGAATGCATTTGTTTTACAGAAAGTATCAGAGCCCCCTGCACAGCTGATACTTCGTGGCAGTGAAGAAGCTGAGCAATGTGATCTGATGGTGCGTGTGATGCCCTCAGAAGAAGTTCTCCGACTGTGGATTCAAGAAACACTTTAGAGCACCCTAGATAGAAAAAACCAGCCTGTGGAAACAAATCTTCTAAGCAGAGATGGCAGAACCACTTTCCTCAGATTGCTGATAAGTAACATTGTTTTCTTTGTGTCTAAACGCTGCCGCAAACCAAAGGTGTTGCGTATGATGAGCATGTAGCCTGCTCTGGTCCCCTTTGTAGCATCTATATCCATCTACATAAAAAACACAGGTGATAACTGCCTGTTTCTACACTTTCCCTTCATATCCATACCCATGACCAGACATGAGTTAACTCATGCTCCCTTTACTTCTGTCAGCCACATTGATGGTCCCAAGGCAGAAGCCACCCTTCAGCCACCAGGATTGCACCAGAGCAGTAAACGTAGAGCCCAGTCCCTTAGTTCCAAAACATTTCAGCCTCAGTATTTTTGCTACAATATTTTTAAAAGAAATTAAGCACCCAGTAGGAGCTTCTTACATGGCTAAGCCAGCTAGAATGAGCAGGGAAAAAATTGCTTTTAGGGCTGCAGACCCTAACCTGAGGTTACACTCATTGAAAAGGACGTTGACAGTGATGGGACACAACATAATAATTTGCTGCATGTGACAGAGAACAATGTACAATGCCAACAAAACTTACAGACGGCGCCATGAAGCATAGCTGGGTTTCACCAGTGCTTAGGGAGGAGTGATGTGAGAAAGAGCCAGACTTCAGAGATGGCTGGAGGGAGCACTGAGAACCTTTTGTGGAGCAGAGCTTTGCAAGACCAGAAGCATTGCTAATACTATATAGGTCCAAGATCACCTAGGCAAGGATGTCAAAAATATGAAAGCTGGATATGCATCAAGGAAAGCTAAGACCTTTAGGAAAAAGATAATTAGGGGTGAATTGTTTAAATGAGAAGAGTTTGGAGTGGAGAAAGGTAAGGAAAGGTCAGAGAAATGCAGGCTCAAGAAATGGGAAAAGGGGCAAAAAGATGTTCAAATCATGTGGTAAGTGTTTTCCAGGGTGCCTGCTGGCATCCCTATCGTTCAACCCCACACCTTAACCAGGACATTGACTATGTTACACAAGGCAAACCTGCTTTTGTCATCAGGAGAGACAGGTGAGGGGCAACTTATGGCTAGTGGGGGAATATCAGGATGGATGGATCAAGCATCCCAACATTACCATCTTAGTGGCCATTCCAGGCCTGAGGGCATCATTATCTTCCACATATCTTGTCATCTTACAGAAGGAAACTGCAAAAGACAAAGAGAATTTCCTTTTAAATACAAATAAAATACAGTCGTTGCGTATATTGCAATTATTGCTGTCATTTCAAAGAAAAGTAATTTATTACCAGTGAAGCAGAGACTTGTGTTAACGGGGCATGAAAAGATTCTGAGCTGAAAAGCATTTTTTAAAGCTATTTGTGGATCTGATGAAATGCAAGACATCTCTTTCTTAAAAAAGGATGTGCCTTTTTAAATTTCATTCTTGTAATCTTCCATCAGGCCGTCAGGTGGCAACAAAGCACTGTGAAACAAGTGAAAGTGACTCAGGACTGTTCCTACCTCTGTGTTCTCCTGTAGAGGCAGTTCATGCTGAGGCCTCTGGCAAGCACCTCACTTTTATATTGCAGCCCATTTGCTTGTTTTATTCCTGTCTCACTGAGTTCTGTCTGGTCAATATTAGGATATAGAGCTTTGGTGTGAAATAGTAAGATTGGTACTGCTGAACCTGTAGCAAATTACGGGAGGAGACAATCTGGGCAAGCCTGAGCACTGAAGACTCAGGGTTGATTATCATGGTTGTTGATAATTACTTAAGACATTCATAGTTGCAAAACCCCAGACAAGGAGGAGATTTGTGAGCGAAGAGGAGAAGGTCTTGAGCCCTCCCTGAATGAAGCTGGGGTGGCTGCAATGGGAGGCAACCAGTGACTGGCTGATTCTGGCAGCAGGCAGTAGAGTGCAATGGTTTGTTGAGGACAGTCAGCACAGAAGTGCACTCCCTTGCAGGGCTATAGGCTCTTTTCCTTTCCCCAGTGCTTGAATTTTCAAGGTATAGCTCCCCATTATAGAAGCCTTGATGGTAAAGCTGGTCTGAGGAGCTTCTGTGCCTCGCATTTATCATTATTTTGTTCCCTGTTGATTTGGATCAGTTTGGTGTCTTGGTTTCTAGTGTGCCCCACAGAGGTGTTGCCATAGGTCTGAAAAGCCTTAGCAGTTCCTTCTTGCTCATCCCTCTGACATTGTTGCGTTATGGCAGTACCAGCAACTGTTTAGGGAAATGGAGGAAAGCAGAGAAAGAAAAGGCCCTTGAATCTGAAGAGCTTTTAAAAATTATTTTAATGCATATTTTCTAGCTGCATATTAAGGATATGTTTCTTTCTTACTTGCAATAACTGATTTTATGCCCTTCCTCATTGCCAATAAAGCAGTTAAACAGTTGTACAAAACTGCTCAGACAATGTTAAACAAAAAAACCACCTGAAAAAATTCTTACAATAGGGAGATGGAAGGGAATTGTTTAAGTGCCATAGCAAAACCATATGCAATTTGCATCAGGATATTCCAGTTTTTGTCTGTGGAGACTTGAAGTCACATTTGAGATGCTGATTGAAAGTCCCTGGTCCCTGGAAAGCTTCTCACTTTGAAGTGTGTGCTGCGTTTTGTTAAGCCTAAAAATCATGGTATAGAACAAGAGCGATTCCTTTGCCATCCATGTACACGGTGGCATTGGCATAAGCAGCTGCCATCAGTCACTCCCTTTAGTTCATTTCTGTGCATTGCAAGAGTTAATCGTGCCTCAGCAGTCATGGCAACGGCTGCCTTTGATAACTGATTTTGCTCCCACAACCAGGATACTACATTTCAAAGGACCAGGCAAGTAACTGCAGGAAAGAGCAATGTGTACTGGTGAACTTTGCTCTGTTTCTTTCCATTGATGTGGTAGAAAGAGGCTCCATTTCTTTCAAAATATACTTCTTTTTCACTCTCCTCAAAAAATATTACATGAAAATAAAGCACAAACCTGCATCACCTTTCTAGCAAATTTTGTTTCTCTGGTGCATGTAACCTGTGAGATGTCATTCCAAAAAGCAACTTTTTCCTGCACACTTTGCAAGAACAGAAGAAATGCTGATAAGACTGTATTTTAAAGAAAAAATGATTTAGTCTATTATATACAGACCAGCATAAAATTGTTGATTACATGAACATTTAAAAAGTTACTTGCTTTCTTGTCAACCCAGTAATGCCAAGGAATTCAATTACCTGTTCCATGACACTAACTGGCTGAAATATAGCCTAGTTTTTCCTGTGAAGTATGTTTCCTTGGAAGTATATTACTGTTGGCAATTTTTAAGGACTGATATTAATATACAGCCCAGCATTTCACTGTCCAATAAAACTGAAATCTTTAGTTTGATAAACTACCATTTTAAACTACTTTCTACATTATTACAGTATGGTTTTCTCTCTTTAAAAGTTACCTTTTTTTCCTTACAAAATCAAAAAGTAACTCAAATTACTACCTTGACTAGAAATCGATTCAATTTCTTGTGAAGGTGGTAGTATGTCCTGCAAATGAAGTGCTACAAGGATAATAAAGATCTAAACCACTGCAGATAAAGATGTTTATGGTTTAAAGAGCTTATGTACAGATGATTCTGTTGCTATTGAAGTACAAAACTGCAGAAACAGAAAGTTACTCAGTTTGTGTCTCTTGTGGTCCTCTGAATAAATGGAACTATAAAAAATTTCAGGAATTACTAAATCAAGATATAAAAGATGGCAAGGTTAAGTGAAATTGCCCAAAAAAATAACGCACATGGAGCCCTAATTTGGCTTCATTCAGCGTATGGGCTATAACTTAGCTATTACTACAGAAATGGCTACTTCTAAGGAGTTTTAATGTTCATGATTTGCTCAGGATCAAACACAGACCTTCGTTAACAGCCAAGGACACGCTCTCCTGGTGCAGGCCAGCAGGCAGTAGTCCTACCCTGAAGACATCCTGTTCACTTCTACAGCCTTTAGTCCCAGAGCAAGGTTTGACAGGAGCTTGCACTTGCTTTGCAGATCTTCAGTGCTGGAATAAAATAGAGAAATGAGGACACTGTCATGGTTTGGGCTGGGCTTGCCACTAAAGGAACAACAGATGCTCTCTTTAACTTGCTCTCTCCCCTTTCCCAGAAGAGAAAATAAGGGAGAAACTTATGGGTTGAAAAGAAAACTAAAACTACTTTAATGAAATATTAATAATAAAAATAATAAAAAAGAAAGATAATAATGTCAATAAGAAAATAATGAAATATATACAATATATACAAACCCAGTATCGAGCTCCCAGGATGATGATCACATCAGCAGCAGGCACTGGTACAAGTCCCAGACTGGACTCAGCGATGGACAGGAGTTGAACTTGGGAGCTGGTCTCAGGAATGCACAGATCAGGATGGAACACGGACAGAGAGACAGTCCTCCTTGGACGCCAGTCATTGAAGGAAGAGGCTGACCCCTGTGATCCTTCAGCTTTATACTAAGCATGATGCAGATGGGATGGAATATTCTGTTGGTCAGTTTTGGGTCACCTGTCCTGTCTGATCCTCCCCACTGGTGTGACCCCTCTACACTCTTCTGCCTCCGACCCTCCAATGTGGCAGACATGAAAGTGAGCTGGCCTTGGCTGTTATAGAAGTATAAGCAGGAGCCTCTCTGCATACCGTTCCTTGGTATTCACTATAAACATCAGGCGTTATCACTCTGGAAGCAGACCCTCTCTGAAGAACATGCTGTCAATTTCAGAAAATGCAGGTAGAAGAGACTTAGCTGAAAAGTAAAATTACTGAAAATTGGTTCTGTTCTATCTCAGATCAGGATAAACTGCCAGCCTGAACTTTCCAAGTGCAGTTGTGTTTAACAATGTTAATGGCTAACTTTGCCCACACCAGGGGCTGCTGTGCCACCTGAGTCTGTCCCTCCTCACCGCAGACCCAGGAGGAGAGTGATGGCTCTGCAAGGTGAGTTGGCTCCAAGGTGGGAAACATTGCCATCTCCCAACAGGCCCTCCAGCCACTGACCCCAGGAGGTTTAGCCACCTCCTCTAGAAGCAAGCTGAGGATCTCTCTTTTCGTTTTCTCTTGGGACATTACCAGCATTTGATTATTTTTTTTTTAATTTTTACATTATCCTTTATTTTTTTTATCAGACATCTGAATCAAGACCACAAGGCCTATTTAAAGACACAGCAGAGGCTTAAAGTAAATACATTCCACCTGTTAAGAAAGACTACAAAGAGCAGAGAAGCATTGGCATGGTGAAATAGCAAGGTGAGGGATGGTAATACAAGCAATAAGGCATCCTTCAAAAACCTGAAGTCATGTCCAAATGAGAAAAAAAAGGAGGGATCGCAATTTCTGTCTGATTAAATGTAAACACACAATAAATCAGGACAAAAAGAACTTGAGATACCATTTCCTACAAACATCTAAACTAATAATAGATCATAGAAGTGGGATGCTTGCCAGGGAGTCTACAGGGTCAGCGGATGATCACGTATCAAAGGAGCTCTTGGAGAAGCTAGAGCAATGCCAGAAAAAAAAACTAAATTTATATAATAACTTTGCTTACTGTGAGGGAGTTTATGAAGGTTCCCATGCTGAATCTTTATTCCTGAAAGCACAGAATTACCTTTCATGAGAGGATGTGCTGGAATGTTTGTTCATTAGGAACAAAATGGATAAATTATTCCAATATTCAACTTGGAGTTCTTGCGTGTGGGTGGGAAATTTAAATACTAGCTGTGGTGCATAGCTCCTCGTATGATCCCAGGATGATCCAGGCTGGAAGAGACCTCAGGACGTCCCTACTCCAACCCCCTGCTCCAAGCAGGGTCAGCTCTCATGTCAGACCAGGCTGCTCAGGGCTTTATCCAGTCTGGGCTTAGCAATCTCCAAAACTGGAAATCACACAACCTCTCTCAGCAACCTGTTCACCTTCTTGAATGTCCTCACAGTGAAAAAGTGTCTCCTTAAGTCTGGACAGAAGCATTACTGGGTATAATACTGAATTTGTCAAGGCCTCCAAGAGTTTTGATCTAGGTTTGAAGTTCGATTGGAGTCGGGGTGGATCAAAAGCTTCCAGACAGCCCTTCCAAACACAAATATTCTACAATTCATATTTGGCAGAACTATTTTAACTGAGCGCTCCATATCTATATCAAATTATGCAGTCCATTTTGTGTTATGGGTGTTATATTGACATATGCAGAATAATAGACTTCTGTGAAACCTGAATGATTTCCAGACTACCATTAGAGCATGGGGTGGAGAAAATGGGGTCAACACATACCACAACCAAGGCCAAGTGGAGAGCTGAACTGTTCCCTACCTGAGACCTTGCAGGAAACTGAGAATAGAAAGGACTTTTTCCCATCCAAAACTCAGTCAACAAAAGGATCAGAAAGAGTAAATCATAGAACGGTTAGAGTTGGAAGGGACCTTAAAGATCATCAAGTTCCAACCCCCTGCCCTGGGCAGGGACATCTCGCACTAGAGCAGATTGCTCAAAGCCACATCCAGCCTGGCCTTGAACCCCTCCAGGGATGGGGCATCCACACCTTCCCTGGGCAACCTGTTCCAGTGCTTCACCACCCTCACAGTAAAGAATTTCTTTCTGGTATCTAATCTAAATCTCCCCTTTTCCAATTTAAAACTGTTACCCCTTGTCCTGTCACTACACTTCCTGACAAAGAGTCTCCCCGGAGCCTTCTCTTCTCCAGGCTGAACAATCCCAACTCTCAGCCTGTCTTCATAGGAGAGGTGCTCCATCCCTCTGATCATCTTTGTGGCCCTCCACTGGACCCATTCCAACAGGTCTATGTCCTTCCTGTGTTGAGGACTCCAAAGGTGGACACAGTACTCCAGGAGGGGTCTCACAAGCGAAATACTCATGATCAGCTGTGAGCCTGGAAATACAACCCCAGACTCCTGAGCTGAGCAAGCAGTCATTGCGCTACCGCTGAACTTCTTCCCTCCTGCAGCTTCATTCCCATTTAAGTTTCCAGATTTATTGCATTTTTCCTTTGAACAATTGCTCTTTCATTTTGCCCCCTTGCTGAGGCCAGAGAGTTCACATGGTCCTGTGAAAGTGGTGTTTGATACAACACAGCTGCAGCTCTATACTTTTTAACATATTGTGGTCTTCAAACCTACCTCCCACTTTTTAGATCTATAATCCCTATCTGTTCACTGCTATGCTTTCATTCTGCTAAGTAGTGTCCTGCTCGTCCTCCAGGTTGCTCATATATCTTGTCCCTCCTGCTGCTATCCAGGCAGGCTGATGGCTAACATTTTCCTTCTCTTTGCCAAGTCCTGGCCTTGACTCCCTCTTCTGCCATCTGGTACGACTTCATTGTTAATTTTGACACTGTTCCCATCATTCTGCTGAGTTTGGTGCTACCTCAAATGTCCTGCAGTTTAGAGGATGTCTCTCACCATGACACGGGTGTCATTATGGGATAGTCTTACCTAGGCCTGCTCAGCTTCTCATATTGTCCACACAGTTTGGCATTTTCTTAGTCACTTCTGCATAATTATTCGTTTTTCTTCCAATGCACTGTGAAATATTGTCCCCTGCTAGGCAAAAGCTTTCTGTGCACCAGCCTGTCATCTGCCAGTTGACCTTTTCTCTTCCACTTGGAACAGTTATGCAATTACCTAGCTTTGCCATGAAGAGATGTCTTTTCCTCTCTGTTTTGCTTTTACTATTGATCTCTTGATTTTTACTTTTGTTGCTTTGTCTTCTGCTGTCTTCCCAGGGGAAAAGGCTTCTGCTCAAATTCAGATTTGGCACCAAAATGTTTAAAATCTGCTTGCTGGATATATAAATTTGCTGTGTTCTATGGCTTCTGTTTCAATGTAGACTGAATGTGGTATTTTGTATAATTCAGCTTCAGCTTCTAGAGCCAACCTGACTGTCCTGCCTTCCTGTGGTTGCCAAACTTTGCACTCACCTTTAGGGTCAGTACCCTGCTTCCATTTGTCTTTGAGCCAGCAACACTGCTTGGGATCATGAGCACAGCCTGGGGGCTCTCAATTCTTTGGCCTGGAATACGCCTTCTCTGACAGAACATACGCTCATTCTCGCAAGTCATACTGGCCCCATCAAAAAGCCATCCCTCTAAGTAGCCTCTCCTGCTCTGCTCAAGTCTATTTTCACAAATATTGCATTTTGTACAGGTTACACCTTCTGCAAAGAAGATAAAGAAACATGAACCCCAGGATACAGACCTTGCTCAAAGAAATGCCTGTCGCCCCTTTCTGAATTAAAATCTCATTGCCAAATCATATTGTACCACCTACAATGCCTGGGCATATGGATGAGTCCTAATTATGGGAATAAAATAAATGGACATACAAATAAGCAACAGTATTCTTCACATAAATTACACCAAATGTACACAGTTTACTCCTTTGCCAGACAGAAACCGAAAACTACAGTAACTTAAACTCTCTAGCTTCTGTCCTTAAAAATACATTGTAGTAGAAGGGAAAAAATTTCTTAAAAAAAAAAAAAAAAGGGAGGGCAAGGTGATACCTGAGAGGAGTTAAAATGCCATTTCGGTGTTTGAGTCTATTCTGAGGAAGAAGTCAAATTTTTATTAAATCCATCTCAAATTTGGTTGCTTTGCCACAAGGGCTAGGATGCAATGTTTCTGAGAGCTATACAATTTCAAAAGATTTTCATCAACTATCGTACCATCAGCGTAACCCTAGCAATGCTTCAAAAAATGGAATTGCTATAAATGTAGTTAATGGTTTAGGCACCTCCAAAGGAACAGTGGGATATGAACATATATAACTTTATATGAATATGGAAATCAGATGCCTGAGTTATAAAAGAGCATGTTTCTCAGCATCGCTATGTTTATTGTGGCTACCTTTGCTTTGGGGCTACTATTTTGCCAGGCTAAGGAGTCTACCAATACTGAAAGGCTCACAAACTGCCATTAAGGCTTTGATATGCAGGAATGCTTCTTTAATTGTAGCAATAAAGAACACGAATTCTGCTTCTGGAGTTCTTCTTAACTGAGCCTGTAACTTCTTGTAATCGCTTAAATGTATCTGAGTAAAATTAGTCTTAACAAAAGTCATAAATATTAATTAAATTTTCATCTTAATTCAATCCAACAGGATGCATCTTGGTTGTGAGGATATATTTCTTGTAACTCCAAGACAGAAAAATTTCTGTTTCAGGGACGGAAGTAGGATACCATTATGTTTTATTCACTCCCTGAATAGGTGGACACATGTAAATGGCCTATTGGGAACGGCCCCGGGAATATCTCAATTGCTCAGCATGACCTTTTGAACTGCCTTTTGAGGCAATTTAGCCAGCCAGCTCTCCTAGACATGATTTACAGCATGACTCAGGCCTGTCACTTCTTTTCATCTCCCTCTCCATCAGCTGCTGGAAGAATTAAATGCAGATACCAGATAAGTACAAATTTGTTAGCATCCCAATCCTATTACAAATATATGGAGCACCCATATTACACATGATAATTAATCTAACCCTGTTTGGGACAGACTGCAATTCAGAGTGCTGAAGAGACCCCGCTTGTTCTCAGGAGAAAGAGTGCCTGTACTCTTTGAATGGCACAGTTATGGTGTCCAAGAAAGGATGAGCAACGCTAACAACTGGTTAAAATAAAAAACCAGCTACTCTGAAGAGGGCAGTTAGGAAAGGCTTGTCCACTGACCACTGACACTGGGCCAAGGAAGTTGTGGGAAAAACATACAGGAGTTTCAACAGTTTGTTTTACTGCTTTCCTTTCTGTCAAGATTGCTAGAAGTCTTTGCTACAGTACTGTCAGAAACCATTTTTTGAACAGGAAGAATTTTTTGAGCCATCTTCTTGTGCTTGACTCAATGCCCATGAGCAAAGTGCATGAAAGACACACTTCAAGTCAAAAATTAAACTGAAGACCAAGATTTCATACGGTATCAATATTCAGCCCACCTTCAAACATACCCTGGTGGGACTGTCATTTGCTAAAGGCTGGATTTTTGTGAAAAAATCAGTAATGTCTTTCAGCAGCAGCTCTTAGATAACAGGATTGTACAGCTCAGCCTGTGAGCTCAGAGTGCTAAGCATAGGTGCTGATCACAGACTACTCTGGGTCAGAGTTCAAAGACCATAAAAAAAGAGGTGAAAACAGAAAAAGGTAGCTTAGATCCAGAACGGAGAGAAGACAAACTATGCATAGTTGACTAACATATGTGGTACTGGTCGGAGGGAAGTATGTAGAGCATTTCCGTCCCAACCTTCTCCAAATATTAAAGTCAATCCTGTTGAGTGACTGAGGGAAGGAAAAACTTACCATTTTTTCTGGACAGACTGGGCACAGGGGAATTGTATTGGAGGCACACCAACAATTCATATTAGCCACTGTAAGAGAACACAAAAATGATGAGCTATGTAGATCTCTCTCGTCAAAGGAGGAAAATTCTGAATAGAAAAGGAGATTTTGAATCATTTGCAAGACAAATCAATTGAACAAGTGGATTCTTGGCTCTGTGGTGCAAAGGGAAAACAAAGATGAGCTACCAGAAGGTGTCTACCCCAAGGCAGAAGGAGGAACCAGGAAACTCTGTCCAGTGACAGCTGAAAAAGACAATACAAACACATGAGGAAGCCCTGTAAGAAATGACAATCTAAAGAATAGCTATAGGGTTTTTAAAAGTTGATTTAAAACTGGCATATAATCCCATGCAGTTGACACTGCCAGTATCAAATAAATAACTAGACTAAGCCCACCATGCTCCCCATCATCACCAGAGGACCCGAAAGTAGGGCGGCTTCTCATTTTAGTGAATATTGCTTCTGTTTCCCACTAGTGAAAAACACAGCCTGATTGAAAGGGTTCTTTAGAAAATGCTATCATTATTTTAAATCCTCTGGGTCAAATTCTTTTTGTACTTGAGTAAATACTGAGTAATAATAATTTACACTGATCCTATCAGAAATAGTAAAGGAAATGGGTTTAGCTATAACTCATGAAGGTAGTTTTTCTCACAACATCAGAGAAAAGCTATTTCTGCAAAAAGGATTTTAAAGGTTCTTGTAACCACACCATGAAACCTTCTCTATAGCATTCAAACAGTTCTGCTTTACTATTGAAGATAATACCACATAAATACAACTTAATCCCGGCATCTGAACTGCCTTCTGCAACATATGTATGATCTTTCCATTTTTATACACAACAAATCTGATAAACAGAGATTATATAAAGAGAGCTCGTTGGAGCATTTACAGCATGAGTGTAGCACAGACTAGTTTCCTTCTTTTCAAGTAATCCCAACATATACAGCCAGAGGAGTCTGATAATTAGAAGACTGACTTCTGTTAGGAAAAAGAAAACAATTCGTGTTAAAAAAATTCTCCAGCTTTGAGCATTCTTTACTTTGTGCTGAATATTTTTAAATGTTTAAGATTCTAAAAACTCTATCACAAAAGAAATAAAATTTCTGCTTTATTTTGCCATTTATGTATATATATACAATGTCACCATCTCTGTTCTCAACAGCCCTTGTTCAAAGAGTAAGAATAAAGAAGATAAGGAGGCACAAACATAGAAATAGCTGTTAGGATTAGGAGTAAAACAAAATCTCAAAAGTATTTCGGACAAAATTATCACAGATAAGCAAACTCTTCAATGCCCATCCCTCAAGAAGATGGGCACGGGGAGAAACAGAATGTGCAAAAGTTGGGGCTGGAACCAGAAAACAGAAGGCACAGAGCAGTAGATAGAAAAGATTTGTGAGAAAACACTGCAAAGACCTGTATTCACACTTGAAAAAGTGTGACGATTCAGATACTGACAGCCACTTGAAAGATAACCCTGAAGAAGAGCACTAGCTTTCTTGTGAAGGCATTCTGGCATAGTTTAAATTGCATTGTTTATTCCTCTAAATAGGCAGATAAGCCCAAGAAGTACAGGAAAGTACAAATGCATTTCTAAGTGGAATCGTCTGCAATATAAAAATTATTGAAGTAATAATCCTGTGGTCCTCTAAATAGCTTTCATTTGTATTTCTTCCATTCAATTAAAACCAACCAAATAATGCTGATTGGCTGCAAGATGAAGTGCTGAAGTAACTGGAACATGGAGAGGTGCAGTGCAACTCCAACGGGCTGCACAATGCACAGAGGCACTCCACTAGGAAAAATCTGGCAGTGAGGAGGTTGTAGCCATCCTGTACAGGCAGGAGCGAGCAAAATGACGGGCACTTAAGTAGGGAAGTATCTGCAATACAAAGCTGTTTCACTAGTTTTGCAAAGTTGCCATCACAATTGTTCTCACTGAGCAGCATTTTCTAGTAACTCTGGTTTATTTATAAAACAAAATGGCTAGAGCCAAATAAGTCTGTACAAGTAGTGAAAAATCTCAAACAGTTGGAACCAGACATGCCAGACAGGCACCAAGAAGAGGCATAATAGAGAGTCCTACGGGTACCTGTGAGTGGAACAGGTCCCTGATGTCCTGTGGGGTCCACCTGGTCCTTCCTGGCTTTCTTCAAGGAGCTGGAGAAACTACCATCGCATTTCATGTCTGTGGGCAGTACGACACAGGATAAGCTTTGCATGTTGAGTCAATGTGCTGACTAACAGAGTACAGGGTGTGAGATGAGAGCATTGTCCTGCCTATTAGTATAAGCCTGTGTGGCTGCATGGTTATTTCCAGGGGTTATTTCCAACCCAGTGCTGGACTGCTCTGAGAGGCCACAAGCATCCCCGTGGTCCTTGCAGGGAGTCCAAACAAGGCTGACAGGAAATCTCACTCAGTCCAAAGCCCAGGAGGTACGTGCAACTTCTTTACTGCAGAAAATTGCCTTCATCTACTAAGGACATAGAAATGTTGTATGGCAAATGTGGCCAACCTCAGTGCTCGGATAAAAGGACTTACAGATTATACCACCACCAAAATCAGGTGCCCCGGTCTCCTCACAGCACTCAGTATTCACCAGATAGCTCTGAGCAATGTGGAAAGAGATCATAAACTCTACAAGTCAGCCAATCAACAAGAGAGGACAATACACTTCTCTTTGGAAATGGGATATTATGCAGTGCTCCCTGCTCTCACAGCATTGCCATCTAGCCATGGTTTGTTCTAATTAGCTCTCTCCTGCACAAACCAGAACCTACAAAATGTCTTACAGACCCACTTCAAACTGAGCATCTGCATGGGCTGTGTCTGGAAACGAAAGCCTGAGAAAAGGGCTCCACTTGGTATTGTCAAAGATGTAGGTTTTACTCATTACACACTTTCAAATCTAAATTCCTCTGGGGCTTTTCTGACTTCCAGAGCAAGTCCCTGAAGACAGAGAATTATACTGGTATGCTGTTAGCAGAATCAACCCCCCGATTTACTACTCAGTAGCTCAGAGCAGAAAAGCTAAAGTATCGCTCCATCCCTCCTCCTCCTGGACCAATCTCTGCCCTCTGGTATATGAAAAATGTGTTTCGCAGCTCCAAATACCGATTCTTTTTGGGACTAAGATGCGACGCCTCCCCCCAGTCCAACTCAGCCGTCAGCGCGCTGCAGTGGTCCCTGAGCTCTGCCGAGGAGGGTGGCAGCAGCTGGCCCTGCCGCCTGCCTCCCACTGAGTTTCTCCTGCTCATCCTACGGGAGCAGAGGACAGCGAGTCCCGCAGCCTGCAGGTGTCTCCCAGCGGAGGAGGCTGCGGAGCCCCTTGGGATCATGTGTGGTACCCGAGCAGATGTTCACTTGCTCTTGGTGCTCTGTGTGAGACAGACCCTCTCTGATCCCGTCAGCGCACTGAAGCACACCGACTACGAGAGGATGGCCGCACTCCCGCGCCTGCAGCTGCTCCTTTAACGGACAAAGGCAGGATTTCAAGTGAAGAGAAGAATGGGAGTCTGGCTGCAGCTTTTCCTTCCCTGCTACAACAACAGATTGGAAGAAGCTGAGAGTTTTGATGCCTGGAAAACTGGATTCTGAATCGTGAAAGGCTTTCAACTCGCCCCCCCCCCTCCCAAATAAAACAACCCCCTTTGACTTCTTCTCTCAGCAGGAGGGGGAGGGAGGGCGGATTTACCATGAAGACAAATCGAAGATGCAGAGCCCTGCTAGCAGTGAGTCTGAATCTGATGGCTCTCCTCTTCTCTACAACAGCTTTTATCACGACCCACTGGTGTGAGGGCACACAGAGGGTCCCCAAGCCGAGCTGTGGGAAAGAGAAGAAGACAAACTGCCTCAACTACAGCGGGAATGAGACTGCAAATGAGACAAACCAGAATGTGGTTCATTACAGCTGGGAGACGGGAGATGACCGCTTCCTTTTCAGGTATTTCCACACTGGGATCTGGTACTCCTGTGAGGAAAATATCAATGCTGCTGGTAAGTATAAACCAACTTCCTTCCAGCTTGTGTTGCTTTGTTTGGCTCAGTGTGATAAACACACAGGCAAGCTGTTCTGTGCTGTATCTTAAAGCAGATTCGCCCTGCAGAGAGAGGCAGGATTTTAACAGTTCTTTGTTGAAAAGCAACCTGTTTCCAGTGAGAGCAAGGATTTGCTTGTTTACCTGCTGGCTGATGCAGGGTCTGAACCAGCCAGCTGAACCTCCGATAAGCAGTGTGTGCTACCCTCACGGGCACTGCAGCCAGAGACTGGTCAGTGCTTCCCATCTGGGAGCTGCTCCATAGAGCGCACAAAAACCAGTGGCTGGTACTTGTTAAGGAGGTTCTGACATCTAATTGTAACTGCCTCTGAGATAACCCCTAGGACAGTGGTATGAATGACAGGAAAAGCACAAAGGTCACAGTTTTTATCATGCTGTAGCCCAGACTGCTGCTTTTCTGGTATCCCTTCAGTGAATGATCGCCCAACAAACCCTTCCCGGTGGCTGGATTGCATGTTTATTGGAGTAGAGTAGAGAAATGGCAGGTAAAGGGCACAGCTGGGCACAAGAAAGCTCATTTCTGTTCCCTGCTCAGCCATTTACTTGCTGAGAACCACTCGAGAAGACACCTCTCCAGCTTCTCAGTGCATTCATTTCCTCTGCTGTACCCTGGCACTTACCAAGAAATAAACCACTGGAGGGTGGAAGGAAGGTAGCAGCCATGGGGACTGATTTAAGTCTCAACAGATGCAAGCTGGCAGTCCCTACTCCCAGAGCTGTCTGGTAGAGCTAAGATCCAAACTCTGCCTGTGAAAGAGCTTTTTTCTAGGTTATGTGACTGGAAAATAAAGTTTACAAATGTGACACAGTAGAGATGATGATGGCTCGTGGATACTGGTTCCTCCTTGCTGGGCTGTTTCCATTCTGTTGCCCAAGGATTGGGCTGGGGAGTTGGTCCTTCACCACTGTTGGGAGAGGAACAGTTAATCATCCTACACGTGTCTCTGAGGACACGACCTCCCTGATTTATGAGGTCCTGGTAAAACCGCTTTGTAAGATGCACTATAAAGTGAGGGAAAGGTGGGGAGCAGCTCACAGTCCATTCCATCCCAAGGTACTGTGTATATTCAGTGGTATGTTTGAGGATAGTGCTTTGAGAATTAAAATTCAGTTTCATGTATGAAAAGTTCATGAACTTCGGCTGTGGGACCGTCAATAAGCAGCTCCATGCTGAAACGAGTGTACCAAAGTAACCCTGGTGACATTAGAAGAAAGTATAGAAAAAAATATTATTTGTCTTAGCCTTACTGATTTGGAAATAAACTTAGGCCACAGCAGCCTGAATGAGCAGCTTAAGACTCTCCAACTTTTTGAGCGTCTTAGCTGGGATTGGGATGACCAAGCATGCTCAAATTTCTGGCAGATACTGAAAGCTTTCCAAGCCAAGATTTATGTGTGAGATAACTTGTAACTGTGTGACTCCAGCCCACTCAGAAAACTGAGTTATCTGTGGGAGAAGAGAAATGCAGCGATCTATTCTGTACTGGGTAAACAAAGCTGTGCTGTAGTGGGTGATTTCAGGAGATAGCTGGAAGCCAGCTTTAGAAAATTATGGTGAGAGCAGGAGAGAGAAGCCTGTTTCTCCCTCACCTCACCACCACAGCAGCCACGTGTGTTTCCTCTTATTTGAAACACTAACTTGATGAAAAGTTCTCTTCAGTTAGCAGACCAGGAGTGACCAACCTTTAGAAGGAATCCAGCCAGGTACAGGGATATATGGGCTTTAGACAGACAGCTGCTTCCTTCAGGATTTACCGTAGCTTTTCTGGTAAGGACAGGAAAGGTGAAATGGAAAGAGGTCTACATTTGTCTAAGAGTGTCAACATAAAATAACCATGAAAGGTCTTCATTCAGACTTCTGGGTTTGCAACACTGGACTGTCAAGGCCTTTTGCAGCCTGACTGGTCATCATTTTATCTGAGCTCCAGGGCAGTGAGGCACCAGCCAGCCCCAGTCCAGCAGCACTGTGATCATGCTTATACATACAGCCACAACACCCAACGTATCAGTGAGTAATCCATCCCATAGGCTCTGTCCACAGCACACGTACCAACCACAGTCCTGTAGGCATCACAAGTCATACAGTCACCGTGTTGTTAATAAACACCCTAAGATGCCAGGAGAACATCCAGAAAATACCACTAAGCACACAGACAGCAGTGTATCAAATCAGTCAAAATCCTAGCTTGAATGCACTCCATACTCTCAATAACACCTTCCTTAAAGCTTTACCAATAGCATACTGAAAATGACCGCAACAGCAGCCTTCCTCCAGGCACTCTCCTTTCAGTAGCCACTCCATACCCTCACACTTCTGTTAGCAGAACATAAAGCCACCACCTATGATCAGCACTGGTCCTGCAGCTCTTGGCCTGTCCCTGCTTCCTCACCACCCATGTCTGAGGCTAAGCAACATGAATCCCACCAGGAACACATGAATGCCAGTAACGCTCTGTTGTTGTGGTGCTGTCAAAACTCTCCAGAGACTCCTAACATTCCCAGCTGTGAGCCACACTCTTCATCCAGCCACCAGGCTTTTCATTTATCTCTCCTACAGTCATGGCACTGTCAAAACTTTCTGCTCTCTGCACTGGTGCAGCTGAAACACGGCTGGTCTTGTAGTGCCAATACAACAGGACCAGTTCCCAGAAGGCTGATACTACAAGGAAGGACAGGATCACTGGGCTTCCAGTTGGCTGGAGGGGCTGGGGCTCAGTCACACCTTAAAATGACATTTAGACTAGAATTTAAAAAAAAAAAAATTGAGTGTCTTCTCACTGCTTATTTGAAATGTCTATTTAGATTCCAGAGGTGGCGGTGCTAAGAGCATGCCATACACTCTCCATCAGAGACTCGTGAAGCAAACCTTCATCTTGTTGCAGGTTTTGAGTTTTCACTAACATCTCTAACAGAAATTAAATACTGTGATTATTTCTGAAATAATTTATGAATATAGAGTTTATTTTTATCCAGCATGTCTACGACAGCTGAAGAATCTGCAAAGCATTTAGCACCTGAGAAATATAATTGTGAATCCCCTCTGGGAATAGAAGGACATGAGAGTATGTATTTCATTGGTGGATGAGTCCTGTAATTATTTAGCACAATTTCTGACTCAAGAATATACTGAATCCCAGTCTACTAAAAAGAGGATGAAGGCTCTTCCTTCTAGGGTGGGTCCAATGCTTTGGATCCTGCATGGGTGGAGGCACCTTCTGTAAGAGCAATGCACTTAATCTCTAGAGAGAGATGAAGCTAAAGCATACCCTGCAAGCTCTGTAAGCCCGTGCTGGTCACGAGTCCTGCCCTGCACTCACACCCTGCACAGGGCACTTGCTGCCTCCTCCTGGACTGTGAATTTCTTGGCTATGGCCAGGCATCTAATTTCATTTCTTACTGAGCATGACTTTGAGTGCATATCTTATTTTACACCTCAGTCTAGGTCAGTGTTTGTGTCTGTACCGGTCATCTTCACGAGATACCAGACAAGTGGTGTGCTAATAGCAGCAGTGGGAAACTAGCTGGTAGATCCCATGACTCAAGAACATACATGCCATGAAAAAAATGAACATATGAAGTAGGTAAGGTGGCATACCTTATCCTAGCAGGTAGAGGAGTTTGAGAGCTGGGAAGCAATAACAAGTTAGCTGATTTTGCTCAATAGTGTGTTTATTTTGATTTTAATAGAAAAAAACCTCACAAACTCAGATCTTGGTTTAGTTGCTAATCAACAGGCAATCTCAGTAATAACATCCACATTCAGAGGGAAAAGCAGCTGCCTAGGTGCCTGTTAAGAGTATTACACAGAATCACAGAATATTCATGGTTGGAAGGGACCTTTGAGATCATTGAATCCAACCATAAAAAAAAACCAAAACCAAAATCAAACCAAACCAAACAAAAAAACCCCAATCAGACAAAAAACATACACCTACACCACACCCACCCACAGAGAGACAATCTCAGGCACTAGAGCACACCCTGAAGAGCCACGTCTACACATTTCTTAAATCCCTCCAGGGATGGTGACTCCACCACCTCCCTGGGCAGGCTGTTCCAGTGCCTGACCACCCCCTCAGTAAAGTAATTCTTCCTAATATCTAATCTAAACCTCCCCTGCCACAACTTTAGACCATTTCCTCTGCTCCTGTCATTATTCCCTTGGGAGAAGAGGCCAACCCCCACCTCTCTACAGCCTCCTTTCAGGTAGTTGTAGAAGGCAACAAGGTCCTCCCTCAGCCTTCTCTTCTCCAAACTCAACATGCCCAGTTTCCTCAGCCTCTGCTCATATGACTTGTTCTCTAGACCCCTCGCTTAGTGTATTATCCCATTAAATAAACAATGGGCTTTTCCATGTTGCTCACCATGCTCCATAGTACTGTATTATCCCATTAAATAAACAATGAGCTTTTCCATGTTGCTCACCATGCTCCATAGAAGCCAGAGAGATCAGGAATGGGTATCCATAGGCTTTTACTGTATTTTTGGAATTATATTTTGAGGGCAAGGGGTTTGTAACTCTTTGTATCACATATTCCTCAGCACTCTGTAAGGAGGAAATGGTAGAGTGGAACTTCCATGATATGTAAGGATGCATCAAAACGGGCCATAAATATGGACATTAAATGCACATTTGAGAAGGAGCCAGAGAATGAGAGAGGTGTATCCTGCAGAAAAGAATAAATCTGTAACATGTGAAGACAAGAACTTGCCACACACTTTCACGGATCCAGAGCGGTACTGCATCACCCTTCTCCCCCGCCACCCTGTGATCATAAGCATATGTGATTCACCATAGGCAGCTGTCCAGAGAGGGGGACCAGGGAGAAGCACCTCATGAGTATATAATTAAAAGCAAGAAGAATTGGGAATTCTTGCTGGATTATCGAGAAATACAATATAATTGGCATGACAAACCTGGCGGGTCTATTTGCATGACTGGAATGTAAAAATTGCTAGTTATAAATTGTTTAGGAGGGTAAGAGTGGTAAAAGAAATTGAGGAGGTAGAGCTCTATATTAAAAATAAAATTTCCAGCGATAGAGGAACTGAACCCAGGGGGCTTGGACAATCTCCATCCAAGGATGTTGAAATAATTGGCAGATGAAAATGCAGGTTTAGTAGCAAGAATCTGCACATCGCTGTATTCAAAGAAGACTGGAAAAAAATGATACAGGCCACTTGACCCAACAACCTAAGGACGGTTTTCAGGGAAAGCACTCAGTCCATGGCAACAAATGGGTTTTATCAAAGGCAGGGTTTTGTTAAAGGTAAATCTTTTAACAAGATGAATCACTTCTTAGACAAAGGTAATGCATTAGACCCAGTCTCTATGGAGTCACAAAAAAGGATTTGATGGAATGTCCCACTGAAAATTCTTTACAGAAGAACTACAGAGAGCAGAGAGAAGGTAACAATGTGGTGATGGATGTAGACATGCTTCCACACTGGGTACTGCTAAACAGCCTGAGCCTCTGCAGACTGGAAGGAAGGCACGCTGTGAAGAGAACTATGATATTGGTGGGGATCAACAGGGACTGACAGAGATCAGACAAGAAATATTGTTGACTGCTTCTGTGATTTAAGAACAATAAGGCAAAACAGACAAAACTGAATACTCCTTCCTACAGAGCTACCTGCCACAGAATGTTGTAAGGATCAAAACTGTGGATTGCATGGATCCAGGGAGGAGACATCCATTTGTGTTAATGACATGATGATTTGAGAGCAACCTCTGACTAATAAATCCCTCTACTCATGCAGTACTATCACAAGGGGAGTATGTGAACAGAATCACTCTACACCCACCCCTTTGCTCTTCCCTAAACATCTATCATTGGATGGTGATACAAAGCTAGTGAAGCAGGTAGACCTTTTGCTTGAGTCTGTGGTGCAGATTTTACTTTATATTATTTATTATGACGGGGATAAATAGGTTGTAAACTGATTAAAGGACAGTTTTACAAGGAGGCCGAATGGCAAGTAATATAAAAAGCGAAATTATCACAATGGAGATGAGATATTTCTAGTTGTCCTTAAATTCGGTTTTGGGACTGATTCTGTTATTGCTGAGATTCCTGATCTAGGATAAAGGACTAGGGATACAATTCACCTCATCTCATTTGTTAAAAAAAAGAAAAAAAGCAAGTTAGCAAGTTAAATCCCACAGCAAACCCGTGGACATTAGCAAATGTAGGTGTCTGTGCCTAAACTGACCAACATCAGTAGAGAGTAGTGAGTACTTCTTGCAGAGATTGAGTTCCTCCTCATATGGGATGAACCAAGCCCTGGCATTACGTGTTTTCCTCATTGGCCAAAAAGGAGTCTGCCTATGAAGTTGCCATTTCTAACACAGAAGTCTTAATTTGAAGAGAATAATCCTATTTTAAATGCCCTCCTTACATATGCTGTGACACAAAGTCTGGGAATATTGGCATTTCAGAGGAGAGATTTTTCTCCATACCTGAAAATGGGAGCTGGTCTGATAGAGTTGTAAGAATAGTATTAAAATAATTATAATTTAAAAAAAAAAAAAAAAAAAAAAAAAGAAAAGCACCAAACACTAAGGCTTAAGATTCTGAAGTCACAAGTAGTAAACATTAAGGCTTAAGATTCTGAAGTCACAAGTAGTTGTCAATTGTGAGCAAAAGAAACGAAACAAGTTGTGGGCCAGTATCTGACTGTGGTGTGACTGTGAGCTGCAAAGGGCTGTGATACAAAGCTAAGGGGTTATTCCAGGGGAGAATCAGCACCGCTGTGCAAGGCACAGGCAACACCAGTGCACTTAGTTAATGCCATCCTGCAGAGTTATGGCAAGAAAAAGGGGAGGTGAAACTGATGCAGAGTGGGATTTCCAAGATAGTTAAGGAAAAGAGAATCTCCTGCAAGAAAAGAAAAGAAAAGCTGATCCTCTTTAAAATAGCAAATTAGGGATGGGAGGGTACCTTATATATATGGATAAATATAAAAAAAAAAAAAAAAAAAAAAAAGACTTAAGCAACTTGTCATTGAGATAAAAAGTGAAAATCCAAGGAAGGGTTCCCAGACAGTGCGTCTCTGGACTTCACTGCCACAGAGGGCAGTGTGAGCAAAGGAAATCCACGGGCTGAAATGGATACTTCTTAAGTCACAGAAAGAGCTGTATGAGGGAAGGGGAATGGTTCTGGCGTGAGGAAGCTTGGAGTGAGTCCTGCATAGCTGATTTGTTGGTATCTTAAGGAGGTCTGAGAGGAGCCATCTTGGCTTGACTGCCTTGCTCACCCCACGTCTGTGCTCTGTTACACGACATCCACGCTTCAGGGTTGCTGCTGGTTACCAGGGGGAGCCAAGAAAAAAAATAGTTGCTGACTTGATGCATATCACGTTTTCTGGAGGGTTTTATGCCTTCTGTAAAGCGTCAGAAATTGGCTACAGGTGGTGACAGTATGTGAGGAGGTTGCTTTGCTGCCGTTGACTCTATTACAGCTTCTCAGTGTCTAATTGGTATGTCTGCTCATGCACTGAACATTAAACTGATGATCTAATTTGGGATCAGAAGAGAAATCTCCCTCAGGCTAGATTACAGGGATAGTAACAAATTTTTGCCTTCCTTTACAAGATGGGGAAGGGTCCATTTCAGAAAAGCGCTTGAGAACTCCTAACAAATCCCTTGGTTTTCACTTACAGGATTAGATACGCCTGGTCATAGGAAATTAAGCTGTATGATAAGAGCCCTCAGATCTGTTCATGTTCCTTAAGATGCCTCTTGCTCTCTTCCTGTGGTACATGATAGCTGTGGTTTCTGTGCTGGTCATTGCTTTATTACAGACATTCAGGTTTTTTATAGGATGCTGGGGATATTTTGTGTCTGCAGTGCACTGGGAATTTTGGATTTTAGGTCTTCCTGATCCTGCTAGACAGACTAGCTGTATGAACATCTATCATACATAAAAATGTGGACATAAAATCCCTGCAGGCTGAGACTCATAATAGTAAAGCAAGGGACTATGCAGTGAACTGCTCTGTATTTGACACGTTACTCTGTATCTCATGAACAAAAGCTGTGTCACTTTCTCTTTGGATGTGTCTATCCTCAACCATTTAACCCACTAGCCTTCAAGGAGGTATCTGATAGTTCCTTGTAAATGGAATAAACATCAAAGTGGTGGAAGACTAATACACAAGTCCCATATTTCAAAGAGAACTGAGGTGCTTACCCTGAAGCCAGTTAGTGCAAAATATGAACAGATGCATTCAGGGCAACAGAAATAAATATGGGTGGAATATCAATCATCACAGTATCCTCATGGTTTTTAAATTACACCAGAATAAATTCTGATTTTAAAATTTTCCTTACATAAAATTAACAGCACTGGCTTATTGACAGATCTCAAAACAGGGACTTACCAAGGAAGAGGGCTGCTCCTAGTAGGATCCTCTGTTAATCAGAAATTCGTGTAATGTTATTCAGTGCTCTTGTTGGTAAACAAAATGGTAATATAAATTTTTGCTGATCTAGCTTATAACTTCCTACAGAAGACAGTAAATAATAAGAAGCAGATGTTATTAGTATGGAATGACAAGGCTTATAGAATAGTCACAGGCAAACAAAACTCACTTTGAGATGTTCCACCTTGCATTTGGCTGCATTCAGTGGGGAAAAGGACAGAAACCACGCTTACAGTGTGGGAAGCTGATTGGGAAGTAGGGCTATTCCACCATGTCTAGACTCACTAGATTTGGGAAAGACCAAAAACCATATCATACTGTCATTCAGCCTGATTTCACTTTGCATCACCTGGCCTGACAAAAACCACTAAATGAGACTTTGTTGAAAAGTTATTAGGTACAAGCTCAGAAATAGGGTTCACAAGAAGAAACGCAAGCAAACCTTTTTTCACTTGATTTCAAAAAAGTGGATATTCATTTGCAGTGTACTGCAGTGTACTTACTGTAAAAGTCTGTGGCTGAAAGATTAAGGTTATCTCAGTTTCCATACTCCAAGTCAGCTGTGCCTGCCTGGAAGAACAGGATGCTTCAACCCAAAAAGCAACTGAGCACCTTTGGGTACAGAAGGTGGGAGAAGTTTCTGGAGTCCACTTTGAAACAAGCAGCCTAAATTGAAATGACTAAGGGGAACTGGATAGATAGGTAAACCAGGGAAGAAATACTGTTACGGTGTTAACTGTGGAGAAGAGGTACAGGTTGATGTAGTACAAGCTTTGACATTCAAGGTCCCTCCGCTCCAGCAATCCCTTTGCCTCTTACCTACAGTCACTTGCACGTGTTTCGGGCTGCAGCCTCAGGACTCACGTTCCCAGCGCCGTGCCATGCCATCAGAGTAATGCTCGGTCCTGAATCTGTCCTTCCCTCCATTTTGGCACGTCAGCTTTTAATGTTTTCATTTTCTGGAGTAATCCCACCCGTGAAAAGGAGTTTCCTTCTTTGCTTTTGCTGACTTTCATTTCTGCCTGCCCTGTTTATGTATCTCCAGAGCTAGGGAACAGATCCAATGCAAATACTCCGGTTGGGCATTATCTGGAGAGAAGCACTGGCATGGTTAAAAGAAAAGCTACATTGATCCACAGCTAATAATTGGAAAGAGTGGGAGCTATTGAACCACATTTCTTCTATAACTAGGGCGTTAGGGTCTTACTGGTTACTTACTGCTTTGATCTTTTGTTAATCACCAGCCTGAATGCAACTGCTAATGCAGTCACACAGGAGATTGTAGAAGGCATGTCAGACATGGGGTATATGTGTCAGCTATGTGTTCTGTGAAGAGCAAAAATTCTGTCTTTCAGAGTTTTCTGGGGAGACGTTATGGTCCCACAGAGAGCAGACCCTCGATAACGAGTTTATTTTGGCATGTTTACATGAGCACAGGGTAAGCAGAGTGTGGCAGATGGTCACCTGTGGGCTGAACAGGTGAAAAACATCCTCTTCCCATTCTGTGGTTTGAAGTGCTTAAAGCAACTCTGAACTCTTTGTCTGATTTAATGTTTTCCAGATTATACAGTCAGGTCTAATTTGACACCAGAATCATCGAAAGCCTCTCTCAGCACCATTGTTTTCTTGATTCTCCCAATCACTTAAAAATCTGAGTTATTTTCCAGCTCTCCAAATGATAGATGTGTGTACACATCCATCAGGTCTTACCAAGATAATCAGATGAGTCTTGTGACTTGGATGCGTTTCAATTAGACGTGATTTGAGAGCAGCCTGTGGAGATGTTTGCTTTCAGATCCTGTGCAAGATTTTTCACATCAGGGAGAGTTTCAGCGCAGAAAGCGCAGTTGCCATGGCACATAGCCCTGCTTAGCACAGATGCACCAGAGTATTCCCTGCTCTGCCCGCACCCTCTGCCCCCAGCACAGCTATCTACTGCTCAACGAGCCAAGGGGAAACTCCAGAGCATGGAGAAAATTATTTCCATTTCTTTATGAATACGTGAATTGAGGAAAAATGCATCCCTGAAATGAAAACGTGGAAAGCTTTAAGCTTTTTTACTTTAGAAGGTAGAAAGTTTTAAGAGTTGGAGTTTGCTGGAAGAGAACAGTAGTATAGCATTCAGATATAAAAACAACCCCAAAAGGGAGAACGATTCTGAGTCAGCAGAGGCTGAGAAATTGAACAAATTCTCATGTTACTTGGAAGTAAGAGAAATGTTGATGGGCAGGAGCTGTGAATGACAGCTGTCAGAGTGAGAGAAAGCAATTGTTTTCATAGTTAAGATATATCTTAGTGTAATTCTGCATGAACTTGCTTATTTTCCAGAAGATAATATTGCTCCAGCAAAATCAACACGGTCAACTGGAAAATGTTGATTTTGCAGATTAATACTTGATTTTTCATTAGAAAAAACTTGATTAAATATTCTGTCTGAGATAATCTAAATCAAAAGTGGAATATTTCATTCATTAATTAATGTGATACAATTCAGTTTGATTGAACTCATTAACCTGTATTTTCCCTAATGTAGTACTTTATTTCACTGAAGTTATGTTAGAGTCCTCAGCCTTGTCTAGGCTGGGATCCCTTAAGGGTTACATCTTTTTTTAGACAAATACAATGATTTTACTCTCAGTAGATGAAGTGGAATCTCATCAGAATCACGTGACTCCACAGATATAATTGGAGATATAAAGACTTGTTAGCGCCTATTAGGAAAAAAGGGGACCTTGTCTTTGGTAGGCTGGGAGCCAGAGTGTTACTAAAAGGGAATGCTGTTTAAATGAAATTTAATCATTTAAATTTCCATCAGAACTGTACTTTTGAACTCGTAAAATTTTATGCAGAGTAAGTGAATACAGACAGCTTTTTCTTTTTCTTTTTTTTTTGCAAGATGAAAAGCAGAGTTATAACAGAGATCCTTCTCTCAGTCAGAACTACCAGATTTATTTTAAGGTAAATTATTTAACTAGAATATTTTGAAACTGTGTAGTTGCAAGACATGCAAACTAGGATTTTTCAGAGTTGGGATTTTTTTGCTGCCCTGGTTATTAATGAGGCATTTATCACTGGCTTGGAGAGGAAAGAACTTGGGAATGTAGGAGCAATAAGCATGATCCAGGACATCAGCTTCTGGAACAGCCATGTTATAAACTCAGAATATTTTCTTAAAGCCTATGCTTTTCTGTGTGTGTTTTCTACCCTCTTCCTGATTTCTAGTCCAGTTTAGTGAGGGGTACCCTGGACAAATCTCACTACTGTTGTGCAATGTGGGGTCCTGGAGACAGGAGCAAACAAACCATACATTTCAGACCAGGGATGGAAGAAACAGTAGAATACAGGTGGGTCTCCCAGAGGCTTAAAGTCAGGATCATTCCAGTGTGCACACTGAGCTTAGATACAGTTTAGCCCCAATCTATGTGCACCTAGACCTGCCTTTCCACTATATAGCTCTCTAACTGCTCCCTAGGGTCTTCCATAGACCCCGAGGAGAACGCATCCACCTTTGAAGCTTCAGCCAGGCACTGCTGATCTCTTGCAGTGCACTTTTGCTGCGCCCATGAAAAAGTGTGCAGGGCACAATGCAGAAAGTAGCCCACAGCCCTGAATCCAGCACAGCGTGCACACCTGATGGATCTACAGGACCTGTTTGTCTCAATTTTCTGGCAGAATTAAATTTGGGGGATTTGAGAATGGGGAAAATGCACACAAATTTTGGGGTTGCCTGTACCCAGACCTACAGGCCCTATGACCCATGCCCCCTTCTCGGGAAGCCCAGCAGAGACACAACTGAGCCCGTGCAGCAGCAGTGCAGCAGTCTGTATGAGGGAATGCATTTGGCAAGGGCTTGCAGAGATGATGTTTCTACCTCACCCTTGGGAAGCCACAGAAGCAGCCGGTACCAAGTGCTTTGCTCTCACTGATGTTGAGGTGGTCTCCTCCGCCTCCGGCAGCTCCCTGACACTGCTGAGCTCCAGAGAGCTTCATAAGCACTGTGAAGCTTCCTCTTGCATGGACGTGGAGGACATTCAAGCCAGGTCACACCTCTTTCTACTTGAGTTATGTGCAGGAGAGATCGCTCCTTGGCCTTCTCCTCTGTCAGAATCGCTGCCACAACAGTGGGAAGGCAGGGCTACCAGGGGGATCCATCCTAGACACTATTCTTGTTGCATTTCTAAACAGCCTTTTCTGTATTCTCTAAAGACTCACCATGAGCCTGGTTATGAGGAGAAGATGCATCTGGAAAAGGGCAGCACAGCAGGATAAACTCTGCCAAGTCTAAAATTAAACTTAAGAGGGCTTAAGAGATCAGTTATACAAGATACCCAAAAATAACAGAATAAATCCTAAGAGGAACAGTGAAAGCACTGCTGACATCTTCAGTTCTCAGTGAGATGCATGTCTGCATGTTCAATATGAATACACTCTATAAATACCACCAGTGGTTACCATTGAAAATGGAGGAGGGGTTTCCAGCACTCAAGCAACAGGAACAATGAAGGGAAGTCTTCTTGATCAGGAGCTGCTTGCACAGTTCCTACCACAACCTTTAGCAGTAAGCCAGGCACAATCCAGGCATCAGTCATTGGAAATGAAGTGATCTCCTTCCAGGCTTTTCTCTGTCTCCAATCTACAGTCATTCTTTGTGCTATGGCTCCAAAAGGACTTCTTCTGGACGTTCCACCATTTTCTGTCCATATTATTTAAACTGGAGACCTCAACCACAGCCAGCTCTCTCAAACCATTATGTTCTGGGAAAGCCAATTTGAGGGAGGATGAGGATGCACATTCCTTCAAATAGCCTGTGATCCCACTCTCTACATCCTGCCTGCAGACAAGGCATCTGCTGTCCAACACTATGGTACCATCAGCTTCCTCAGCACCCATGTGTGTCAGAAAGGCTTTGTACCTTGCTGGGTACAAGGTACAATCTGAAAGGCACCAGGTTATCTCCAGCTCTCACAACAGCCTGTGCAGTTTCTGTAGCAGCCAGTGCCATTCCTCTTTGGCTGTCTTGGGACAACATGCTAGAGTCACATATTCGTTAAAGTTCCCAGTAATACGACTTCAGATTCACTGCAACCACAGGTGAGAGATGACTCAGTGCTAGCCAGATAGCTTGAAGTCAGGTTAAAATAAAACTGTGATAAAAGTAGTAGCTTAAATCTAAAAAAAAACCAGCCAAAACACACAAAACCAAACACAAACCACAGATCCATATGGCTAGAATGAAAAATCCTGCTTAATCTGCTTATATCAAGGCCAAATCTAAGGTCACTCTCCTTATATTCTCTTGATTTTATGTCAATGCATTCCTGACACACCTCCTGCCCTAAAACTCAGAGGCTCTGGATGAGAATGATACTTATTTACAACTGAGTAACTTTTATAGTCCACCTATTTTTCTGGATTTCTCAGTCAGAAGCCTAAAGTACACCATGTGTGAAAAGAAGTTGAGAGATTGGGCTTGTTCATGTCCCTCCAAATAGAGGAAGGATGACTACAGAGATGACAGGGCAGCTAGAGAAGTTCAGGTTGGGCATAAGGAAACACTTCTCCAGAAGAGTGGTGCAGCCCTGGGACCAGAGCAGGGGATGTCAGTAAAGGATGAGCATCATCATCCTTGAAGTATTTAATGAGTTGGCTGGGCAAAGTCACAGCTGAACTGATCAGGTGTTAGCAATAGTCCTGTTCTGAACAGGAGGCTGGACAAGAGACCTGCAGGGTTCCATCAACACAAAAATCTCATGATGCTGTGACTTCTGTGGTCCACCAGGTATCTTTCAGTCTGTCTGTCCCAAAACTCAGCAATTTATTCATCTGACTTTCCTTCTGCTCAGATACGGACTGTCCTACCTACCTCTTTTGAAATAGAGATGGTGCTTGATAAGTCAAGTGTCCCTTCCTTTTCTTGCCTGTCCTCTTGACAGTGCCTGAATTCACAGAGCAGAAGTCCTTCCTATACCATGGAGATATCAAAACATTCATTGCAATGTCAAGTGAACCTTTTATAGCAACATATATAGAGGCAGACTACAGAATATGTACACAACACTTTTAAACATATTTAGCATAGGTTTAAAACTGCAAAAAATAAATGTGGTAATAATAGGGTCATAATAATATTGTTATTTCAGTACAACTATAATTTGAAAAGTTACATTTATCTTAATCCCACCAACTAAGACACCAGAAAGATTAACATTTTTAATCAGTTTGTACGTATAATTCATTAAAACTCAGAAAAAA
Source organism: Calidris pugnax (assembly GCF_001431845.1). NCBI lineage: Eukaryota > Metazoa > Chordata > Aves > Charadriiformes > Scolopacidae > Calidris > Calidris pugnax. Next base: position 11,791,018 of record NW_015090794.1, read on the forward strand.
TTGCACACTGAGTTCAACATCACTACACTGTTTAGTCTTTTTTAATGGCTCACATTTCCTAAATAATCTTTTCACTGTGCAATTAAAATTGAGCAAAATTAATAAAAAAAACTCTCCTCCCGAAGCTGTCTTAGCATCAATTGAAATCTTATAGGGAAAAAATGGATTCTTCTTCATTACCTCTGGCAGGCACGCTGGGCTCCGACTCCTCAAGGCAGGCAGGCTACTGGTCACCTTGGAATATACTGTATTGAAGGAAACACAACACACACGGTGGATGGAAACACCTAGAGCAGAGGAGCTATTTTATGCTCTCTTTATTTGCCTAACGAAGTAAAAAGAAAAGAGAAAGGCCAATACATCCACCTTTAAGATACATTTCCCGCTCAGAAGCAATAGGCTTCTCAAGAATGCCTGCAAAAATGGAGGTGCAGTCGTAAAGAGAGAAAATTTAAATTCCAGTGATAAATGGACGCAGTAGCCACGAAGCAGAGGGAGTGGCACAGGGCTGGGCGATGGTCATGGCAAGGCATTTCCCTGCTTTTTTAACCATTTTTTAAAAGTTCTATGCAATTGCTTAGCTTGCTTTCTGCTTCAGGTTTTGTCTGTCCTAGTCACATGTGTCATATCTATCTATTGAGACATCTGTGCCCATGGCAATGCTTCCTGGCACTGGGAGGTTCGGTGAGACGCTGGTGAGGCTCAGGCATTGTCCTGACCATGAGAAAGAGGGCAAAAGCGCTAGTGAAATAGGACTGTGCCCTCCCAGTGCTACTCCATGTGGAGTGTAACACTATTCCTGGCCTTGGGAAAGAGCAGCACTGACCCAGCATCAGAGAGAACATTGTTCCTCACTAACTGGATTTCGTACTTGTGATCAAGGGGCTGTAGTCCTAAGGGAGAGTCCAGCCTTGTGAGCACGGTATCTTTGGTCCAGGCTGGAGGTAAATGTCTGCTCTGTGTGGGACAACCTACTGGTCCTGAGGAGGCTCAGGTGGGAGCCATGGCAGAAACACCAGTCAGAAAGAGAAAGTAGAGCAAAACCAATCACTTTCTGTCTTCTAAAATAATCCTTTTCTTTTAAAGGTGAAAAATGTCGAAGTTTTATTGACCTTGCCCCGGCTTCTGAAAAAGGTAAGACAATACAGTCAAGGTTTCTTCCTGTTTCACAAATTGCATTGGTATTGTTTCTTGTCGTACTTTAGTGCCGGGGAAACATTACTACCTGAGCACACAAGGACCTACATGTCATCCAGATTACACACAGCCAGGTGGAATAAATGCCAAGGGTTTGAGAGAGCTGTTTACTCAGTTTATGCAGATCTGTCATTTTTCTGATGCATTTTCTCTTCATTCAGCTGATTTTTTTCCAAGAAAATAAAGATTAATAATGTAATACAGACATTTCCCTTCTTCCTCTAGTGAGGAAGGACAGACTACATGGTTTCCTCAGGCCAAGAGGACACTTTGTGGTCAAAAACCGGCAGTCACAGTACCAAATGGCTCTTTGTGAGAGGGAACCTTGTAGATGTTTATTTGTTTGATTTGCCCTTGGAAAAAAAAAATAATACTCAAGTGCACAGAAAGAGGCAGGCTGCAAAGCTTTTCTTTACCCTGGTATTGAAGTTGTAAATTCTCAATATCAATTCAACCCATGTTTCAAAACAGTATTTATCAGGAAAAAAACTGGGCAGAGTTCAATTAACAAACAGGGCAGCTGAACCCTTCCTGCTCCCGGCAGAGCGCTCTGCCCACAGCTGAAGAGGGGCACGAGCCCCGCAGTGTCCTTCACACTGATAATGAGCTTGGATGATGAAAATTCATGTTTGTGCCAAGCAGCAGTCTATTTTGTTAGACCACTTGAGACAATCACAAAACCTTTGGGGCATATGGTACCTTCATCAGGTCTGACAGAGTGGCAGTAAGTGGTGTAAGGAGCAATTGTTCTTAGTTTGAATTGCTGGTCAGCTAGACAGATTGAAAGAGAAGGGCAATTACCATTAATAAAGCAGTGGGGTATTTCAGTGAGAGAAAAAGTAACAGAGACAGCCTTTGTGAAATTCATTGTAAGTAAACCTAAATAAATTATGCACGTAAGGGAAGAACAATCCTGGGATTACTGCCACTAATGGGTTCTGAGCTGAATTTACACACACAAATGGGACCTTGGGGTATAACTGCTCTTATGAAAGCACTAGGTCAATACTCAGCAGCGGTCAAAAACCAAACTCATCTGTTAGAAAGCATTAGGAAAAGACTTGAGAGCAGAGCAGAGAGCATCCTGTCGCATGAGGACTGTATACATCTGAAAGCTTCACATTTATATAAAAATATAGTGTGGTATTTTGTCCTTTTTAGTCCAGCTCACAGAACAGCACCGAGGATAATCACAGTTCTGGAAGGTGCTGTACAAGGATGAGGTTAAGACTCTTCAGCCTGAAGGAGAGACATGTGAGGAGAGATATCATGGACATGTATATAGATGTAAGAGGGACCAAAAAGGCAGCCTGGGGAATGGTAGTTCACTGCCTTTCCCAATACAATGACTACTTGGCATTGATGACACCCTCAGGAGACAGACTCAAAAGAAGCATGATATGTCTGTTATAAAGGCAATGGGATGTTTTGGGGCTTTATCCATTTTCTCTGCAAGTTCATTATGGTGCACAATGCTTGGTTGCATCACCCACACGCTTCCCAAAACAGCATTAGTGCTTTACTTAAGTATTTCTTTTGGTTGTGTGAAATACTGTCAACAATTTTTTTTAATTGAATTTTAGAGTTGCTGCACGATGTCAGTGTATATTTCTAGACTATTCTATTTTTCCTTTTTGAGGAAAAAAATAGATCTTTTGGTGTAATGGTATAAATAAACTTAGAACTATTTCTGAACTCTTGCCATGGAGTTGTAAGGCACATTGGCAGAAAGAGAGGGGAATGCTCAGTCAGAGATGGAAAGTGCTGACCTTCTGACTGATAAACAACTGTAGATCAAGTTTGACAGTGCAACATAGTTAATCTAAATTTTTCACCATCAATCTTATACTTTGTGTGTCAACTGTACTCAACTTTCCTTCACTGTAGAATTCAATCTCTTGACTACTTTTCTTCTCTTTCCAAATTAGAAGGAACTTCCTACTCCTTTAATTTCTTCATCCTCTCACTCAGCATTTACTTTAACGGTCATAGGATTGTCAACTACCCAGTTACACCCAGTGCTAGGACAGATTCTTGATTCTTCCAAGTAAATTATCCAATGATAAAATGCATTGAATATAAAGCATGGAGCTCAGTTACACAAACATATTGGGGTTTTCACCATACCTTATGTAACTGGGAATTTTTGGACTACACTCATCTGCGCAATAAGACTTCAGCTTATTCAGTTTCTGTACACATTCTCAGCATCACTGAACACTAAAGTGATTGTTCAAGGCTTCAATTATCTAAAACGTCTCCATGCAGTTACTGCAACTGAACATTCAAGCTTTCTGAAGTTTTCTTTTCAGTTGAATTTCCCTGATCTAAAGAGGACCTCTACCTAACCAACTTCCAAGCTAAATACAGCTGTTGAAGCCTGTGCCTGTTTCTGAGCACATGAGCTTCCACTTTTAAGGCACGCTAAAGAAAGCCTAAGAACAAACTTAGTCTAGCTGTGTCGGCAGTCTCTCCTAGAGTCCCTCACCAATTAACAGCAAGTCAGTATAAAACCTCTGCATAATATTTAAAATCTTCTTAATATAGGAAAGCTAATCACCGGAACATTCACAGTAAAATAAAAACATCTATGGTGAGGCCTAGCTACATCCTTATCACAAATCTTGCATTCATAATTGAAAAGGTTTCTTATACTTACTGCAAAAATGTAATAGCTTATGCTTGAGCTTCCTATCTTTAATCCATTTGTGCTGATCTCTGTGTAGCTGGATACTCTATTTCTGATCAGTTATTATACCCTTTGCATATATTGCACTGATGACATCTACTAAAAGGAGGCAGCAAAATTTGGGGCAAACAGACCCACAGTATGGTATAAATAAGCATTTCCAACCCACACTAGGAGAGCTCTTCCCTGTGTTTAAGGCAGCTGCCAACAATCTGTCAGAACCCTGTAAGCCTAACATTGAATTTATTAGCTATTGCTGGTTGTTAGTGCCAAATCTGCTTAACAAAATCAGCTTGGTGATGGTAGATAATAGCTAGAAAAAACCACATTTTCTGTGTCCACAAATATTTCTTATGACAGTTTCCATTCGCTATTGATAAAGGATGATAGGGCAATAGCTGGTTATGTTGGCCAGGACTTTGAATGGGCTCTCACAGAGGAGATGTTGGGTCCCACGACGTGTGCTATTTCTGATTTTCATTACAGATGCGAGCAGAAGATAGCAAGTCTTTCCAAAGGAGTTGGAAGGGAACTGCTGCAATAGGGCTGGGCCCGATCTGTCAGTTCTGAATTGCTCCTGGGATCTTCTCCACAAAACTTAATCCGAGTTTTGTTCCTACTGAGTATTTTGATGCCCAAAGAAGAAAGGGGTAACCTGTTTAGTGAGGGACACTCATGCATTACCCTGGAAAGTACACTCAGTTTTCAGCTATTTGGTCCATTTTTGAACACAGCTTTCAGCCTTTCCTCTGCCGTTGGGCTATTAAAAACCTTGCTAAAGCAGCTTTCTGTTGGGCTCCCTGATGCAGTGCCCACCCAGAACACTCTACCTGGGACACACTCCACCACCCTTCTCCTTTCATCACACCTTTTGGGTGCACCTTCTAGCTCCCCTTCTCCATTGCTTCCTTCTCTGTGTCCAAGAGGACTTCCAAGAGGCCATGGAGGATACGTTTAAAAGGAAGAAACCAAGCCAGATATTATGTCTGGAAACTACGGCACCACAATGGAAAGCAAAAGCAATATGCCCCATCAAATGATCTGATAAATGACTTCACTGACTAGCATAACACCACAGCGAGATATAGATATATGTAGATATATACACACACAAAGGTCTGTTCCTCCCCCTGCCTAGAACTGTGTGGGGCTTTGAACTCCCGCGTCCTTCTATAAGTGCATAAATGAGCCAGAGGACGAGGAGTCATGACCAGCTCAACTCCTCGTGTAAGGGAAGGCTGATATATACAATAGAAATCAGTTGGAAGCAACATTTGTGCTGGAAGAACTTTGCTGGGGAAGAGTGAGGGCTTGCAGGAAATGTGGTCACCCCAAGAGTTTACAGGATGGTGTTCAGGGGGACTGTGACTCAGGCACCTTCTGAACACCTGCAGTGCCTGCAGCACATACTGAAATGAGGTGCTCTGGCCAGAGGAGCCCTGTTGGGAAGTTGCTTCAGGAACAGGCTCAAAGGTCAGTGCTGGCTCAAAGTTCAGGGATGGGCACACCAACATATGGCAGGATTCACAGGACAAACCCCTTACAGGTGTGGTACAATTAGATCTAAGTGACACTAATGAGGTAGTGAGGTAGGACCTCACTTGCTTCAGCTGTGATATCTATGGAATAATACCCACAATGAATGGCAAAGCAGCAGGTGATCAGCAACTGCTTATATTGCATTGCTTTCTGCTTATTTATAGGGAAATTCACATGCATAAAATAAGACTTTTTAGAGACTGTGGAGGTTGAGGCAAGGCAAAGCCTTGCAGAAGAAAAATGCTCGTTGCTAGTGAGCATTTAACAGTCCAAAATGTTACAGGGGACTTTTAAAATTAGAGGCTCTACTGGCAGAGGTAGGAGATGCCTTCTGCATGTCCTCTACACAGCTCATGATGATGCATCCCATAGAGATGAAGCAATAAAAATGCTGTATTGTCTAAAAAGTAGCTGGCAAAACTAAGATAGCACATGGCAAACAGCAAGTAATAGAAATAAACTCTCACCTAAACACAGCACACAAAAAGAGAGAGCTCAGCCAAATCTATACATGCTTCTAAGCCAGCACTACAACAGCAATTAATGAGAAGAGAAACTAGATGCCTGATTTTAATGGATACTGACATAATAGGTGTACCAGAAATTTGATGGGAGAAAGATAATTAGTGGGACAATAACGTCTTGGTACTGATTAGACTGAAAGACAAAGCAGATGTCGTGTACTAAAGCTGAATCAGAAAAACAAGGTAATGTCATTAATGAGCAACACAATCTCTATGGATGGATTCCATGCTCAGATAAAAAAATACAGAATTATATTAGCGATCATCCATTGGGATGGCTTAGAGTGGCAGGGTTAAACCTGGTATCAGAAAAGGTATTAGGCCAGAAAGCAAAACAGTAGGAGCAGACTTCAAAAGCCCATGCATGGACTGAGAAAATGTCACACTTGGTATGATGCAGAGACTAAAATTTGGACAAACTTTATGAACATGGGGAAATTAGTTGGGAAATGTAAGTCATAACTTACTCCTGAGTGGTATGGGGAACTTGGTTCAAAATCTTAGTAAGAGATAACCTATATTTCTGACTAACAAAGACCAATTCAGCATCCCTTCAGCATCCCTGCAGAAGCAATAAAAGTTTTGAAAAAGTTATAAAGAAGAGAACTTAAGAAAAACAAGAGCCGATTAAAAGAAATTAAAACATTCCGCTAAAAGGACAAATGCCGTGTGAAAACTTTAGAGATACCAGATATATCACAGGTATCTAAACTATTCACAGAATCATGGAATCACAGAATGATGTGGGGTTGGAAGGGACCTCTGGAGATCATCTCCTCCAACCCCCTGCCAAAACAGGTCCACCCAGAACAGGCTGCACAGGAACATGTCCAGGTGGGTTTTGAATGTCTCCAGGGAGGGAGACTCCACCACCTCTCTGGGCAGCCTGTTCCTGGGCTCTCCCATCCTCAAAGTGAAGAAGTTCCTCCTCATGTTTAGCTGGAACTTATGTACAAGTTTGTGCCCGTTTCCTCTTGTCCTGTCACTGGGCACCACTGAAAAAAGACTGGCCCCATCCTCTTGACACCCACCCTTTAAGTATTTATAGGGTATTTATACAAAGTCTTTATACAAATCTTTCTTTCTCAGTCATGGAGTGTGTGACAATGGCAGATAAAATTCAGTGTTGATAAACGCAAAGTGGTGAACACGAAGAGTAATCCTACCTTTACATACATCGTGATGGGTTCTGAATTAGCTTTTACCCTTCAGGATAGAGTTCTTGGAGCGATGACAGACACTTCTATGAAAACATTAATTCATTGCTCTGCAGAGATTAAGAAAAGATGAAAAGAAATATTAGGATCGTTGTAGGAAATAAGGAACAAAACAAAAAAGTCACCATGCCACCACACGTATTCATGATGTACCTACCCGCAGCACCGAGTGCACCTCTCATCCCGCCCCTCCAGCCCCAGCTCAAAAATCTTATGACAAAATTTAAAGAGGTAGCAGGGTTTGACAGTTATGGTCAAAGACAGGGAATACTTCTTTGTATGAGGAGGGCAACACAGAACAGATTTCAGGCTGGAAAAGAGACAAGTGAAACTCGTAACAGCCAGGTTTTGGGTACTGGATAGCTGTTCCTGAGAAGAAAAAAGGAGGATAGATTTTCTAAAAGGACCACTTAGAGACCTGCATCCAGGGAAAAGAAATGTAACTGGGTCTCCCACAAGAATTGTGCAGTTTCCAAAGCAGTCCCCAATGTCTTCTTGAATATTTTGCATTCTGCTTACATTATTCTTAGTATATCTGCAACAAGGTATATACATACCCACACATGCAAGTACCTGTGCACTTGTATTAGGAGAGTTATGATTAAGCATGCAGTGAAAAAAAGGCGTAATATTTTATCTGTGTTTTCTTACACATCTGTTCTGAATCATTGAAGTTATTTTTAAAAACTAATCAGATATACAAAGATGAAGCCATGCCTAACAGCAAAATTCCAGCTAAATTCCTAAAAGGAAGCAACAGTCTTGCTTTTCACACCGGTGATGCCAAAGGCATGGAGAACATGGTCTCTGCTGTGTGGATGACAGCCACAGGGTCTGAACATAAATCATTTCTCAGCCCAGTGCTGAGGATGGAAGCACACCACAGACCCAGCACTGGAGCTCCATTTAGCCCAAATACTTGCTTTACAGTGTTTTTCGTGGTCTTTTCCACTATGTTACTCTACTGTTTTCACATTAGGCACACTTTGTGCCAATACAGGCACAAAGATATTCCACAGTCCGCTCAGTGCCGAACACGGGATGAAACTCAGAACCAAGCTCAATGTCAGGACCATAAAAACTCAGAAAACATAATCACGTAGAAGAAAATCACTTTATTTAGCTCATGGCTCCACCTCACTTTTCAAAATAAAGAACCCAATCAAGAACTAGAGCCAAACAGAACCAGGGGAGCTGGCATTTCTTCTCTCACCTAAACAGCTTCTGGTGATTGTGCTTTTCTCTCCCTGTTTGGTCTCTCATATTCGGCAAACTGCACTCTCTCATCCGAGTGCTGGCTCTTTATCCATCTTGACTGTCTTAGTTGTTTTATGATATCAGATAGTTTTAGGTATCTCTGATGGCTTTTAGGATCATGGAATTTACTTTGTTTTGGAGGAACGTCTCTCATAGCTTTGTGGTCCACTTCTGTCCTCCCAGCTTTTTACAGTGCAGCACAAGAGGAGCAGGCAGATGGTCTGATATTATGAGACTGCATTAACCAACAGATGGGCTGACTGCTCAGAGCCGAGTCCCTCCGCCAGCCACAACAGCATGCTCAATGTTTACTCCTTTCACCATTTTTTATTGATCACTCCAATATTTCTGGCTTGTAATTCCCAGTATTGGAGCAGCAGAGATGAACAAATGACTAAAACCACCACAATGCAACTGGAAGAGAAGGCGTGAGATTTACAGGGCCCTTTCAAGCTTACTTTAATGCTTTTCCCAAACAAGGTGCACAACATTTCTCAATGTGTGCCCGTTTGTGTATCTTTTTCCTCTCTTCTCTCTTGCCCTGAATGTGAAGAGGAGAGATTAAAGCGAGATCCAGGTCTCAGTTCCAACATAGTGAGGTTTGGAAAAGCAGAACAACAACAGCCAGTCAAGAAACACAGGGAGAGCAAATATAGACCAGAAGGAACAAAGCAGACAGATAAAATGCCATTCTACACAGGCAAACAGAACATCTGAAAAACCAGTAATGTAAGAAAACCAAACACCCATTAGGTCTATGGATCACTCACCATAAAACCAGCACCTATTACGTGTTTTGCTCAGCAAAGCAGCCCCAGCTTGTCCTTTGGGTGCAGAACTCTGGATTCCATCTCAGTCAGGTCTGATAATCTCAATGGTTATTAAGGATCTCATTGTGCTCAGTTCCACTGTTTCTAGCACATAAAAGTTTTTTGTTATGTCGTAAAGTGTGATGTAAAAAAACCAAACCCCAAAGCCTCTGCCTGCTTGTATCAGGATTCCTAAGGCTGAATTGACAGAGGGGTGACTGGAGATGATGCCTCGTCGTAGCTCAGAGACTCCTCTCACTATCAGAGCAGATGTGCAACACTGAGTTAGGAGGAACGTGACAAGTATAAACCTTTTCAAGATCTCTTTGGTTGTCTGCACCACCGTCCAGTCCAATTACTTGCTTGAGGACAGGATGGCACAGTGTGACAGTTCAAACAAGGCTGCTTTGGTCAGATCCTTGACCTCATCACCAGGAGGGCAGTTGTGCTATTAGAAGGGCTTGTGGGCACTAACCACAGATCATCTTCAGCAGGGAGCAGAGAGGGAGGCAGTGGGTGTTTTTAAGGAGGATGAAATCCCACAGAGACATTCTGCATGTGTGTTTACCCCAATTAGGAAGCTAACTTTCTGTCTGAAAGGGGCCTCAGAAAGCAATAGAGACTCTGGACTATTGCTCCTTGGGCATTGCTCAGGGAGCACTGGGGCTTTCAGCAGGCACTGTCACATAGCTTGGCAGGTAATACTTCCATTTATGGGGTACTTTTGTGCTGGCATAATTTCCAAGCCACTATCCAAAAATGCATGACTAACATTTCCATGCACACAGTTCCTGCCTATGCTGCATATAACATAGTTAACATGACTCAGCAATCTCCTTCAGGAATAGCACTATGATTTTCCCAGAAGAGATCCTTTACGAGCAAACAGCTCATGTTTATGGATTAAAAATGCTTTGAACTCTAACAGCAATTTCTCTGTTGGCCACCTCTTCAGTGTTGCCTTGAGAACACGTACTAATATTGGATCTTTGACAGTCATTTTCATGACCTGACCAGCCCGGAGAAGTAGCCAGAAGGGGATTTCAATATCATTATTTCATCTGGAGATAGGACCTCACAATCTGGCATCAGAAATTGTTGGCATACTGAGCTGGCACCAAAAAGAAACTTTTCCGATTTGCTGACAAGTTTGCAGTCATACATATGTAACATAAAACTCGGTGGCAGCATGTGAATGTAGGCGGCTGGGGGTATAGATGTGTATTTCAACTCTCTAGAACTGGTTTGTTGGCTGTATTAATCTCAGAAGCACAACAGTAATTGAAATTATGGTTCCAGAAACAGCAGCAAATGTTTCTTTATCATCCTGCACATAACCTCATTCAGATGGTATCCAAGTTCTTGGTATTTCAGTCCAAATTGCTAATGAATCTGAAAATGGCTTTAATAATGCAGCAAAAGACAACTAAGAATCATCTTTCCATGATGTGGGGAAAGAACACAGAAGAGCATGTCAGTAATTTCTTGACATTCTTGAGGTCAGAAGCTCTCTCACAGAAAAGTTGGACTCGGCAACTGCTGCTTTTTTGTGCCAGGAAATTGCAGTGGATTTGAACAAAGCATACTTGATGTTTTGATGTGGATTTTCGCTCAGGGTATTGTGAATGGTCCTTCATTTTTCTTACTCTGAAGGAAAAAGGCCAGATGCGTACCAACAGCATAACCTCTGACAACAGCAGCAGCTACCCCAGTTTCACATCTGTACTCAACTTAGATGCCAAACAGTCAAAATTTCACTGAATTTCACTGAATTTCTAGAGTTGGAAGGGACCATAGAGATCATCTAGTCCAACTCCCAGCTCAAAACTCCTGGAAGTCATTAATCACACTGTTCTTTGGATTCCTTAATCAGGAATTCACTGACATGGTACAATGCCTCGAGTTCTTCTAAGCAGAATTTCTATGGCTTTTTTCAGAATTCCTATTTCAAAGGAAAGTCAGCTTTGGAGATTCCTGACTCAGAGTGCTCCTCGGTGAGAGGTAATAGTGTGTTCATTTACAGTGCCTTCCCTGGTGATCATGGCTGCTAAAATAAATTCAAGTTTTGCAAAGAACTCTTGAGCCCTGAGACTCATTGCAGGCCAAGGTAAAGTTCCTTTACCTCACTGTCAGGAAAATATTCAGTTTGGTTCATTCATTCAGAACTGTCTGCAACATCCCTTTGTTAACACGCTGTCTCTGGCAGATGCACTTAACATGATCACCAGCTTTGCAGAATTGCACTCAGTAGCTATAAATCTTTCAAAATGTTGATGCTGCCCTCCACTGCCTGACAGCAACGCAAGGAACGGATCTTGTCAGATGGTTCATGATGTGCTTGAGTTCCTGACATTTCAGCAATGGGGTGGGTAACCCTTGCCTTTTCAGGCACAATGGAGAGTATGTTCACTTCACCCGGGGTTGCGGAAAATGAATTTCCTTGGCACGTAACAATGCTGATTGTCAGTGGCTAAGTCCATGAGGAGGTGGCACTGATGCTTTCCACCATGAACTCCACAGAGAACACAATTTCTTGAGGAAATAACAGTAGCCCAGAGACATGAAGAACTTCAGTTATGTCCCAAATAATTTACTGATCTTGTGAAATCCAAATCGCTGGACCATGACAGAAACACAGATGAAAAATATGCTTTCAGCAGGGCTATGTTTTCACATTTTAGGCAAAGCTGGTGACATAGAGAGTGCAGATGATATGAAGGTGACAGGATTCCTTCTGAGGTTGGAGTTCTATGATGTCAGTTGTTGCATACGAAATTTTTCAGTGAGTCCCAGTTTTGCCATCTCAAGTTCCAGGTGAGCAGCTCAGCCCAGGTCTTGTACTTCCAGTGTGTTTGCTTCATAAGGAGGTTTTCCTGAAGATGGTGATGCCTTTACCTCCAGGAACAGCTTCACAGTCTGTGGTGTTCAGCTTCAGAACAATCCCACCTGTGACACACAGCATAATATCTGCAGGGCATGAGCAAAGACCCAAAGTGGCCCACAGTAAACAAAAATAACTCTGTAATTGTCAGCAACACTGTCAAGGATGTGATAGACTGGTTGGTGTAGAAGCATCAGAGTGAAAAATGGCAGGATAAGGTGCATTAAAATGTCAGGTGTTGATGGTACTGAAATTATTGGGTCACCAGGATCTGAGTACCAATCTACCTGCAGCTTCTCAGATATGAGGCTGGGAGCTACAGGACAACAGGTAAAGCATGATATGAAACAGAGACATGAGAGAACAGCAAGACAGACCACAGTCAGCCTCCAGATGGGACAAAAAGGAACATGCAAACCTAGCACATCTTTGCTAACCTACGAAAAGCCCAGAAGACACGAGGAGGACTCGACAGCTGCCATCCTCTATTATTTCAGGGAATCTTGGAAAGATTGACTGAATACATGCATCTTGGAGCTTGCATGCTGGATGGACTCCTCGTACATATTCATGCCTGTGAGAATGTGTGTATGGGATTGTAAGTGAAATCAGTTTTGATTTAGTTTTGTTTTAAAGTAAAAGACTCTCCTTTCCTAGGAGGTCTCACATTGCTGCCACAATGTCACAGCATTATTTCCTACAAGGTGAGCAGGGATGACACACTGTCTGACAAATGCTGCCCAGAGTGAGGAGAAGGCAGCTCAGAATTCGAAAACTTTCTGAATTAACAAGGAATGTCCTTGACATAACAGGCACAGCCCAGCTGAGCTCTGTGCACAAACTCACAGCCCCTTCCCTGCACATGTAACAGTCAGTTTGATGAACAGGCAAGGAAAAAGCACAAACAGGACAAAGACCAAAAAATGAGAGAAAGAGGGTGATTTATAAGAATACAGACAACTCAGGCCAGCCAGGTAGGAGTCTCCAAATGAATCAAGTGCTGACTCTTCTGAAGAAGAGATTTTTTCACAAAAGCTGAGTTAGGGCAGACAAATCCCCAGAGCAGAGGAAACAGGCTGGTGGGAAATAAGACAGACAGAAAAGGTGACAGCAGAGAAGACAGGAAAAGAGAAAAGTCCTCTGGAGAGCTTCTTCCCTGTCACCTGGAATGACTGAGGTCTCCTGAAGAGAAGGAGCTCTCTTCTTTGCAGGAAGGAGGCTGTAAGAGATTGTAAGTGGAAGTAAGTGATGCCAAGTGACTGCCTCATGAATCTCATGTTGAGAGAAGAACAGTGGGAGATCACTTCACCATCAGCACAGAACAGAAAGACACTGTCTCTTGAATTAATAACCTGAATCAACTGTTCTGCTTCTGGAAGCCACAGGAAGATGCAAAATCCAGATATAGCTTGCATTTTCTGGATGTTATTAGTTCAGATGAAATTCAAAATCAAAGCAGGCAGGACAGGACATACTCAGAACTATGCAAACACTGCAGGTGTGACTTACCTTCCCCCACATTAAACGCATTTCCAAAAGGCACAGAGCAGATATTCAGTGTACACCACGAAATAAGACATGAGAGTTAGACATAGAGTTCCTTTTCAGAGAGGAACAGGGCTCAAAAAAGAAGAAAGAATTGTTTATACCTTCCACGGGAAACTCACCCAGTCTTTGTGTCTCATTGGAAAAAGGTTTCACAGGACAGCAAAACTGGGCCCCTCTTCCAGTGTTTGACCACCTCTTTGCTTAGCTCAGTCTGGAATCTCTGATGTTGCAAACTTTGTCTTATCCTACCCCTGTTCAACGTTAAGAGTCTGGCTTTGTCATCTATATTCTTCCATTAGGCAGCTGTAGACAACAAGACCTTTGCCTTCTCTTCTATGAGATAAGAAGGTGAAGCTCTCTCTGCCTTACCTTGTACACCATGTGCTCCAGCCCCCTCATGCTTCCTCACTGTCCCCCATGCCATTACAGCTCTTCAAATTATGACAAGCCTTCTCCAACACATCAGGTTTGAACATCTCCTTGCAAGGTTATCCTGCTGGGAAAACCACTCTTGTCCCTTTTGACCAGGTGGATCCCATTCCTCTCAGCAGTCCTTGTTCCTCAGAGCACCCTGTGGTTAGAGAAGCCAAAACACTCCCTGTGACAGCAGCCAGTCAGCGTTCCTTCCTCCTTCACCAGCAAGATAAGGAACACCACCCGAGTCCCCATACCCTCCACCTTCATGTCCCAGAGCACTCCTGTGGCTCTGAGTGTGCCCGAGGCTGCCTCTAGCAGCATCCCCTCACTTCCCGTCTGGACACGTTAATGTGGGCCCTCCCCATAGAGACACATGTGCATCTCTTCAGCTTCCTGCTATTTCTTGAGCACACTACACTTGTGTCTACAGCATCCAGCTTCAGGCACTCTTTCAGAAGTGGGCAATAAATAACACTTGTATACAGCTGATGTGCACCAACTGAACCCCCAAGCCACTAACCGAGCCCCCAATTCCCTTTGTGCAGGGCTGCTCTCCAGTCTCTTGTCCCCCAGTCAATACACACATCCAGGTTTGCTCTATCCCAGAAGCAGAATCCAGCATTTGTCCTTGTTAAACTTCATGGGGTTGGTGATTTCCCAGCACTCAAATCTACCAAGCTCTCTCTCTAAGGCTCTCTATGCTCAAGGGACTCAACATCTCCTCCTAGTTTAGTATCACCAGCAAACTTTCTTAATGTGCTCTCAACTCCTGTGTCCAGGCCATTGATAAAAAGATTCAAGAGAAGTGGCCCAAAAACAGAGCCCTGAGGAACACCACTAGTGACTGGCCACCAGCCTGATGTTATGTTACCCCACTGACCACAACTCTCTGAGCCTGACCCTTCAGGCAGTTGTTCACCCCAGGAAGCAGAGCCACACCACAGTCTGGAGCTGCAGTCACTGCTCCAGCACTGCCCTTGTGTGTAGATACCAGCAGTGAGTATCCTCAAGAGTCCAAAATGGGCAGATATGTTGTACATTACTCTTTAAATCTGGGCTGAAACATTTATGAATTAGAGCTCATTAGTTTGAGCTCTCTGCTGCCGCAGTTGATAGGTCAGGTTTACATAATCTAACTCTTTCCAACTCATAACATTTCGTCATTCTCAGAGAAACTTCATTGTCATAGAAACTTCTGTTTGTGAGAAAATGAGGCAAAATCCCTTCTTAATCCTGCTGTATCTCAGAACAACACCCTTGCTGGCTCTCACTCGTATTTCTTTTCGGGAGAGTGTGCCAGTTGCCCCGATACCAAATTGACTAATAGGAGTGAGATAACCAGCTGTTTGCTGTTGATGGATGCAATATTACACAGAAAGTCACTGTGAGGAATTAAAGGGTTTATTTATTACTCTCTCTGCAGTATTGTTTAAAAACTCAAAAGGTCAGATATGGTACCAACAACTAATAGCACGTATTAATTAGTTGCAATTATAAAAAGACACGTTCCCAGACAAAATGCAAGCTGAGATCATCCTGGTCACTAAGAGGACACTCAACTATTCGATAAAAGTGAGTCTGCATATGTGGTTTGATAAGCTCAACCATAGGCATTATCACATATATATTCTGATAGTGAGGAGAGAATGTATTAATCCAAGTGAAGCCTGTAGCAGTCTCTATGGTTACAGCTAACGTTTTCTAATATAAGCCATTGTCTTCAGATGCTTAACTTTCCATGTTTCAACTGCTTAGGCTGAAATTTTCCATCACTGCTCATTGTTTCCAGGTGAATTCTCTAGCAATCAGGTGAGCAAATGTACTGAAGAATTCTAGCAGATTCACATGCTGAAACAGCAATTGGAAATCTGGCAGGGGCTCAATATTATCGTGTTAGCATCCTCTCAAATTTACCCTGTGGTTTGGTGACTTTAAAAGACTCAGCAGATCCTGCTAGAAGACTTGTGCTGAGATTTCCCAATGTAATATCTACAGTGGATGAATTAGTCTCGCTGGTCCCTACCAAATGCTGCCAGAACCACTCACCTGTGCACGACCCAAAATCCTGCAGAATGTGTGGGTCCAACGGGGCACAGCAGCTCCCCCTTCACCCGGGGGTTGTACCTTGGGCTTGAGAGAACAGAAGGCAGCCCAAGTTTGGTAACTGCAGCTCTTCAACTGAGCATGTTATAAATAACTGGCTCCACCCCACAGGTATCCTGGCAGCCTTTGTGTATAGTCCCAGGGACAGAGATCTGTGCAGCCGCTCCCAACGCCCTGACTCAGAACAGCCATTCTGCAGGACACCAGTTTCTGGGAGAGAGACTACACTGAGATAAGCATTTTAAAACCTCGACTGATTCTGCTCATCTAAACCATGACATAGGGTTGGAAAATGGATTCTGTGTCCTATGCTTTGGGTCATAGGAGCCAAGAGGTTCTAGATACACCCAAAGAGGTCCTTTAGCCAAGCCGGCAACAGCTTGTTCTTTCTGCAATCTCTTTACCACCCTGCCGTTATTCAAATCTTTGTTCACCACTTTTTCTATTTTTCCAGAGTTTGGGTGGTGGTTGCTAAATTTAAACTTTCAGATTACACAATTACTCCTAGATATTCCTGATTTCCTAATTAATTTTTACCAACTTCACCTCTTTAACGTACTTACCAAGTAAGCGGCGGGTTGCTCTGTTGTTCCTTGCAGGTGTCCTGTGGCTGTCGGTGGTATCCGAGGTGTTGTACATCATGCTGTTAGTCGTTGGATTCAGCCTTATGTGCCTCGAGCTCTTTCATTCAAGCAGTGTGATAGATGGGCTCAAGTTAAATGCCTTTGCTGCTGTCTTCACTGTCCTTTCAGGTATGAACCTTTCCTTTCCCTTTTGCCTGAGAAGCCAAGACAAAACTTCTTAAATTGTGAAAGAATGAAAACTGGGGGCTACAAGACTCTGTTATCCCCACTTAACTATTGCATTTATCACACAAAGACCACATGATAAATTTGCCTCTTGCCTGGGAGAAGCAGAAGTAGGTATTCCTGGTTTCAGAAGGGCAATCCAGGAATTAGCCTCCCCTGGCCCATCCAGCCATTCCACACCCACAGCCTGAGCCTTCATCTTCAGTATCACCACGCTGATTATCCAATAGAAAAGGAAAACCAAATAGTATTGCAAATTCTTCTTTCTCTGTTAATCCTAAAAGTAGGTGATGGCTTGATGCTTCGAAGCAAAGAAAGAAGCCCCATCTTGTTGTTCATTAGCAAAATTATGAATGAAAAGCGTTCTAGTAATCTCACTTTGGAGCAACCCCAAGAGTAATCTGGGGACACGTACGTCCCTCAGAACAAATGTTTCAGGCTATTTTCACGCTCGGTCGGTACTTGGAGCCCTTCAGTGAATGAACTTGAGAAATTCACTTCCCTAAAAGAAGTTATCAAATCTATCCATGCAATTAAGTGCCCCTTCACTTCTGTGCCGGCTGAAAACTCCCCAGGATTTATACAAGCAACCAGGCACAGCTGGCTTTTGTGAGCGCTCCTGCATGGACCTCTCTGGCAGAAAGAACTTCTACAATAAAAGTGCATTTTATTCCACTGTATTTCAAGCTGAAAGAGATTATAACATGCAGTGTACATTTCTGCAAACGATTTTCTATCTTCAGGGATAGCTACAAATTGTGAAATACAGTTAGTGGTATAAAACTTAGATTAGAAGTGGAGCTGAAAGGACCAAAAAAAAAAAATTGAGTAAAAACTGCCAAAGCATATTTTTCATCTTTGGATGTAATTTGGGTTTTAAAAAAAATCAGTTCAATTTTCAAAATCAAACTATGTGGAATTCTTCAGCATTCAAACAATTATTTCCATACTGGTTCTCTTTCTTGTCACCATTTACCGCAGTTTTAAGTTCTGTAAGATTTATGAAATTTTCTTTCCTACACATCTTTCTATTTTTATTTTTCCTTTCCTCTTTATAAGTCCATTGCCATGATGTTCCAAATATAAACTTTAAAATATTACAGAGAAAAGGGACAGAAAAATAGGAAGAAAAAAAACCCCACCAAAAACCCAAACCCCTGCTAGTTGGGTTTTTTTCAGTGACACAGATCTCAGAGGAAAGAAGACACGCATATTTCTTTAATCTTGGCATATTTATAATGAAACAGCTTTACAGAAATCTGATAACAAATGGGCTTTGCCTTGGAGCAACACACCTCTCATTAAATTCATGCTAGAGTTCCCTCCTAAAAGTGCAATGGGATCTTCAAATTCTCATAGCTCAACATCTAAAGGTTAGGAAAAATTACTCTTCACAGCCTGGCCACTTGTTGCTGCTACTGAACTTCTTATGAGCCATTAAAAAAACCACCACAACACTGACATTTTGGTATTCTTCATAACCTTCTACAAATTAAACAACTTATATAAGAAGTCTCTTTTGGAATATTTACAATACAGAATTTTAATTAATGTGATATATTCCATAAATAGTATTTTTAGTAAAGGTATCTGAAAAAGCTTTAAAATATATCGTATTTCCCAAATTAAGTCCCTTAAGCTCTCCTAGAAACAGCTCTGGTCCTGCAAGGCTAATGATCTTAAGCCAGCTGTAAGCGGTGAGTGTTTCTGCACTCCCAGTCACTCCAGTCCACCATTTGAGCAGGATTTTCCACCTGGGAGCATCCGTTGCCCTGGACCCCAGGGGTGGGCAAACAGGCATTTTGTCCTCTTTGTCCAGCCTTAAGCAGCCAGTTAAAGGAAAAGATGGTCTTGTAAATACAGCATTTGTTGATTTATGTTACAGGCAGGCCATTTTATCCAACATGTGACTATTAAATGTACAACATAAAATATCCTAGGATATCCCCACGGAGTGCTTGGCAAAGCATATCTAAAATAGACCAAACTGATGGGTGTCATCAGGAACAAACCAAAGCAAAAGTGCATGAAGCAGCAGAATGAAAGACAGACTCATTTTGCTATCGCTTGTAGATGGCACAATGCCACTGACAGCACAGCCAGGTACGTGTCCGCCCCCGATCCTCCTCCCCATTAAGGAGAAAAAACAGTAACTGCCACATTTCCACTGTGATCCCAGTGTTACAGCAGGACTTGCTGGTGACCTCCTACTCACCTGCGTCAGGGGACTGCCATCCTGGCCTCCCACGCAGCGTAACGTTGCTGAAACCCCATTAAGGTTTTGCAGGGCAGAGCAGAACAGCTTCTCTGAAAGGAGTCCTGGCCGTGTCAAGCCTCCTGATGGCTCCGAGTGACTGTGACATGGCTCAGGGCAGTCTGTAATATTTTATTAAGGTTGAAAAATTACTGACAGTAGGTATAGGAACAGCAAACCCCCAACTTTTAAGATCAACACCATAACTGTCAGCTGGAAAAAAATCCACTGATATAATAAGTACAGCAAGCTCCCTATGAATTCTGAAAATTAAATATAGCCAGAAACAAGCAAGGTGTGTACTGGTTTCCTGTGTTCCCATTAGCCTGCCCACCCTGCTGAAATATCATTTCTTCCAGTGTGAATTGCACTTTCCACCTCCTGACTTCCCAGTCTGTCACACCAACACGAAGCCACTGAGCAAACCACCGCAGCTTCTGGTAATAAAACATCTTCTTCCAGCCTCTGCAGTTGTTTGTATCAAATAGGCCATTTGTCTCGCTGAAGGTCCTGCTTAACATACCCACAACACAAACATGACATTCCCCGACTTCCCTCCCCCAGCACTGCCCTGAATCATCCCCATTCTGGTGAGACTAATGAAGTGCTTTAGACTCTGAAAGTCAGAAGGGAAAGGAGAGCCAAAATTTGGGTCTGTGGAGGAAAAATCAGGATCTTCCATATGGAGGAAGGGCAACTGTGGAAAAAATCAGGTGGTCAGAGATATCAGGAAACGGTAACTTTGGTTAAGGAGCAAAGTGTAGCACGTGGGCCCATGTTGTACCTCACTGTAGCAGAACATCAGTATTTTGAAGTGCCTTGAACCATCATTGCAGCACAAGGGGCTTTTGGCATCTGTAGGTCCAAGGTCCGTTTGGGAAATGAAGATCCTGCCAGATGGTTTGGCCAACTGCCTGAGCCCCTGCGTACTGGGAGCTTGGCTGGGAGCGTCACTCAGTGCTGCCTGGGTACTAAAGCAGATACATCCCGAATTATTGTAGCTAGAAAATTCTCCAAGCGTCAGAGCTGCTACTGGCCACCACTTGTGGAAAGCGGGGTTTGATGTTCCTCAGAAGGATGTCTAGATGTAGAAATTCTGGCATTTTTTTTCTGCTGAAGCTGGAGAACCACGCTGGCCAGCCAGTTGGCAGAGCAAACTCAGTGATCCAACTCCAGCCCTGCTCTTCAGCATCGCGGTGAGCAGAGTCTCTACTACAGTCTAATCTTCACCCAGTTGTAATTATCTCAGCAAAATATAACGATGTCACAAAAGCAAGCATCATCAACATTCTACCATCAAAAGTATTTCTAAGGTATCCTCTCCCTGTGCGTCACCAGGAATGCTAAGTTAACTTCCTTCTATAACTTCCAAGTGGTTTCTGAGTGTTCAAATTTATAAATCTTAGCAACTGTTCAGATAAAATGTCATTGTTTGGCTTTAACACCTGCAATCTTGCATTGCCTACAGAAGCCTCTCTCCTTGTTTTCTTACCTGAGGCCTGTCTGTGCTGGGCTAAGTGAGATAGCTCGTGGGTGGCATTACCCCTGTTTTGCAGCAGCAAGGTTGGTGGTGATGCTAATTGTGCAACGTTTTCTTCAACGACTTTCTTTCTTTAACTCTTCTCTTAATTGAGAATTCAGTATGATGTGAAGTAATGAGCTCTCAGTCACACCTTTCCTCTGCCCATGCAGCTCCCTCCTCCACAGTAGAATAGGAGGCATAAAAGTACAACAAAGACTTTTCTGGAGCTTTCAAAGCACTTCCAGCAGTAGCTATCTCAAAAATTAAAAAAAAAACCAAAAACCATTAGCACAAAAATTCCTGTTATAATCCCTGCTTCTCAGGTCTCTTGGGGATGGTGGCACACATGATGTATACTCAAGTTTTCCAAGTGACAGTCAGCCTTGGGCCAGAGGACTGGCGACCACATTCGTGGGACTATGGATGGTCCTTCTGGTAAGTGTCACCACCAGTTAATATCTTTTCATTTTCGAGTCGTTCCATCAGTCTGTGGGGAGATTGTACGTACCATCTCAAATTTCCAGGAACACACATGTGAATTTCCAGCTGCCAAAATGCCAGGAGCAAAATGCCACCAGGGCCGTAGGACTGGTGAGGTGTTAGAGGAGAGTTATCAGTGACTGTGCAGCAGCAGCAGCTGTGCCTATCAGCAGGTACACAGCATTTGTAAATAAACAGCAGCCACAATTACCAACACAGATTGAGCACCCTCATTAAAGTTCAATTTAGGTACATAATTGCCATGGCATTTCAGAGACTTTTAGCTTTTCTTTTGGTTTTGTTTTGTTTTTAATTAATGTCTCAGTTGAACCTTACAGTGCAAATTTTAACACAGCCGCAGAGGAAGGCACGGTGCTCCTGGCACCAGGATACTTCCCTGTGGATGGTGGGGAGAAGAATTGGGAAAACTGGACATGACATTTTGGAGACTGGTTTGTTGGGGTTTTTTTTAACCTTTCCCATGTATCTTCTAAAAAAAAAATCACATAAAAATTATTTGGTCAAGATACATCAACTATATTATATTGCTTGCAAGGTTATAAGAAGCTTAACAAGAACAGGATGCTGTAGAGAATAGAAATACCTGCAAACAACATTCACACCCCTCCAGAGGCACCAGCCACTTCAGATGGCTGGGGAAAATACTTTCTTTTTTTTTAATTTCTAAATATCACATATTATTTTCATTCTATCTCAAAGCAGAGACAACAACCTTCACTAACACCAATAAATAAATACACATACTTCTTAAGCACAGCACTGCAGGGAATTATTAGTCTTTCCTTCTCCCCTGACTATACTGTGTTTCATGGGAGGAGTTACCAACGTTTTAGTAACATGTTACAAAATATAAATGGCATTATATTTAAAAAACCAGCTTCTTTTGTGTATTAATAATGAATATTTACTGCATATAATAATGAACATTTAAATCTAATGCATTAATATATTTATAATATTTGTATAAATATGTATAACAATTCTGTCATATCAATTGTATAATGATTAATGTATCTAAATAATCGGCATATTCTCTATTCATTTGTCTTTAGTAATCTATTTTATAATTTGCTGCAATACTCAAAATTCAGAAGGCTGTTAAATGTCTGGCATGATATATCACTCATTAGATTACTTTCCTTCACCTTGTGCAAGCCAAGAGTCCCCATGTCTCAGAAGGGGCACCAGAGGCTGGTGGGTGCCACAGGGCTTTGGGAGCCCCCCCCTCCCCTCTCCCTGCCCAGGCTCTGAGCTGTTGGGGGCCCAGCACCCCATCCTGCCATGGCAGCTCTGGGCCCAGAGCAGACCTTGCACCCCCTTCCTGCAGCTCCCCCCGGAGCCAGGGCACAGCAGGCTTTGCTTTAAAGAGCAGGAGTGACCCTGGAGGATGCTGGAGGTACCCAACAAGCAGACAAACGTGTGGGAGCAAGCTCAGCTCTTCCCATATTCCTGAAGAGGGACCTCAGCTTCACTCCGTACAGCGGCTGTTGGCTCACCCTCATTAAAGCTGAGCTCTGATAAAGCTATTGCTGTCACAAAGCAGCTTCTCAGATTGGGTAATCTCTCTCCCTCCCCTAATACCTTCCAAGGCAACACACTTACCTATGCAGGACACTGGGCAAGGTGCAAACATCAGCCCAGTCACAGCTCCTCTGGGACAGGTGTCAACAGTGGCAGTGTTTCCAGCCTGCAGTGGTGCTCAGCAGCCTGAGGAAGGCCATGGGGTTCCTCACGCCACGCCAGTGACTTGTAACAACCTGGCAAAGGAAGGTCTGAAAGTCAAATGCAGCAAAACCAAGGCTCCTTCCTTCCAGCTAACACTGAACCACCGCTGCTGTAAGGACTAGAGAGCTACAACCTCCCCTGGCATCGCCCAGACTTGAACTCCTTCCTTGAACTGCCCACCCCAACTGCTGGTGGAGTTTGGAAACTCTGCACTCGCAGGAATTTCTTTCTCTTCCATCTGGGTTCAGGTGATGGCCTGAAGCACCAGCTTTAAATATCCATGAACCAGTAGTGCAAACATCAGCACTATTTACAGCCTTCTGTGAAAAGTACCAGTGCAGCATCCTGCCAGACAACCTGTCAGAGCACAGAGAGTTGTGACACCTCTGAAAACTGGGGCCAGAAAATGGCCTACCCATGGCCAAGAGATCTAGATTGCCTTTCCTTTCCCAAGTGCCAACGGGAAAACTGTCTTTGCTGTCACTATTTCCCCTCTATTGAAGGGAATGATAAAAATACTCCTCCTCAAAATGAGGAGGGGCTGCTTGTGATCTGCTCAGATGTCCCACTGCTTGTCATCTTACCCCTTTGCCGTTGGCAAAGCATGAGGTTGGGCTGTGCTCTGGCACAAGCCAGGAGTGGGCCAGGGGATTCTCCAGGCAGGGGGTTTCGGTGGCTCTGAGGATCAGGCAATGTTCAAGCTGGGCCCCTCTAGAAAGAAAACAAATACAAAAACCTGAGCCACACAGGAACTTGAAAGCACAGCCCTAAGCTCAGCTCCAGAAGCACTACAGGTGCAGTCCCACCACAGCTGGGGCACAGCTGGCACGGAGGGGCATTGCTGTTAAAGAGGTTTTCACCCAAGATAGGATGTAAGTCTTAACAGGTGGGAGAACCACTCTTTACACTTAAAAATAAATAACATTTAACCAAGGGCCATAAAAACTAAACCATATAAATCCTAATTGTCTTATTATGACTTGCCAAATGCCAGACCTGAGGTCACATTAGTGTCTTCATTCTGTATTTCCTTCTCTGAACCTTTCAGCATTTCTGAGTTAATGATTAGAAATTACCAGAAACTTTCACAACAAGTTTTTTCTCCGTATGTCATTCCCCAGGCACCAGCCAGGCACAGCGAAGAGCGTGGTTTCAGCTGGCTTCTTCCGTGACACTGTTTAGGAGCCCAGCTGGAAATGTTTGGAGGTGTTGGAGCTTTTCCACACACTGGAGTAGGAGGAAGACACTTGCCAGCCTTCCCTGTGCCTGGACACTCGCACAGAGCACGAGTTTCCTTTCCACTTCTCCACCCAACCATGGGAACCTAAGGGCACTTCATCACCCCAGGGTTCACTACACTCCCTTCTCATTCGATTGCATCTGGCAAACGGGTTCAGAAATGAGGAGGAAAGGGCTGCCTCCACACACTTCATTGCCATGGGAGTCCCTGAAGGACTTGTTATGCACTGAATTTTGAAATCATTGAAATGAGCCATTTCTGTTTACTTGAACCACTTCTTTTTTTTTTTTCCAGATTTTTCAGTTCATGAATATGTGTTCTTTTTCAAGTTTTGCCTAATTTGAAACGAGAAGCTGTTTCCTTGTCTGCAGATCCTTTGCAGAATGGGAAAACAGCTCATGCTGAGGGCTCTGTTGATAATGTGTATTTATAAGATAATGCTACTGTGGCTGTGTTCTTTCTGTTCTGCATAATTTATAGTAACGTTCAATTTGGTTATAGAAAAGGTGAAAGCGAGGCGCAGGTAAGGACTGTAGCCAACACACATGATCAAAGTTAATCCCAGCTCGTTAGGAAGCCACTGTGAACTCTAAGTAGCTGGAGCAGATGGGCTGAAGTCAAGGGGAGCCTGAACGCGGATAAGCTCTGCAGGCAAAAGGAGCAATTCCCTGCCTTTTTTTTTGTAGCCCCATTTCATGCTCAAAAAGCACCTGAACTCCTTGAGGCCATGAGTTCCCCCCAGCCACATCCTGAACTTGAGATGGGCGAGGTAAAGGCTGGAGGGGAGAGGTGCAGGGAGAGCAGAAAGCACCCAGGGGGAACCCAGTCGAGAAGCAGGGAGCAGAGCAGCTCCCAGCTGAACGTTCCCTGCCAGGAGACCCCAGGACAACACTTGCTGTGGCTCCAGCCTGGCATTGGGGCAGTCACTTTTTTTTTCTTCCACTTTCCTTCTCCCTCTGCCTCCCCATGCTTTTGGTTGGGATTTGGAGGTGTCCTGCCCCTGGGTGACCAAGACAGGCTGGTACTACCTGCACGCTTGGGCACTGCCCTCAGATTGGGTCTCTCCACAAAACAGAAATGCTCTCTTCTGTTCTGGTCAGGCTTTCAGAGACCAGACATAAGCCAGGAATGTTAGAAATGCCCACAAAGCAGGAAAGAAGGAAATACAGTAGTCTGATGAAGGCATAAAAAATGGAATAGAAACCATCCCTGCAGTAGCGTTGTGCAGAGTCAGTGTCCCATGGATACTGGAGAAATTCCACTGGTCCAAAAGAGGTGCTCTCTGGGGCATTACTTCTTCCAGGAGGTCATTACTGCTCCATGGGTTTTAGCACTTGTCTGCAAGGCTCTGACACCTTTCAAAGGGAAATCAAGAGGCCTTGGACTCTTCTGTCAGAGTGCACCGAGTGTTCACGTTATCACTCTGCCACATGGTTCTCCGCGGTTTGCCCAGCCCCTCGCCCAGCACGGGCCACTGGAGGTAAGGTGAGGAGAAGGGCTTTGTCACCACAGACTTACCTGCCTCGTCGCACCCTGTGTATGTGTATCTCTTGGCGTCAGAAATATAATGTGAGCTGCTGTCTTAACCCAGCTCTGTCTGCTGGTTTCTCTCTCCACAGTCTGGCATGGGGCTCTTTCACCTGCTGCATGGCGGCCTCCGTCACTACCTTGAACTCTTACACTAAGACTGTCATTGAGTTCAGACACAAGCGCAAAATCTTTGAGCAGGGCTTTCGAGAAGAGCAGAACTTCCTAGACCAGGAAGCCATGAAGTACTTCAGAGAAAGGTCAGTGCAGTCAGTCGCTTGATCAGTGGAGGTGTTCATGGACTCCTCTAGTCTCGGAGAATCCAGGCTCTCACCCGGCTCAGCACATGTGGGTGAAGCCTCTGAGATACTTGGAGAAGATGTGTGTTAAAGACAAGCACAAAAGATCGACCTTGATTTGTTTTTTTCTTAAATTTTGTGATGTCCCAGTGCCTGCCTTTTCTTATATACTTTAAAACACAAGACTCACAAGTGCTTACAGTATGCATCTGATTCATAGGAATTCATAAGAAGTTATGCTGCCAACGCAAGCTGATTTTCCCTCTCTGGAAAGGTAAAATTGTGGGAATATAGCAAATGTTGCAGCCATCCTTTCTCAGCACATGTAATAGGCTGTTCCCAATAATCCTAAGGGCTGCTGAGACATGTTCCAGCCACCACTAGGCCACTCTGGAGTTGCCATCTTCCATAGTCACATACCTACCACCCACCCCAGGCTCCTCCACACAACCCATCATCCTCCCGACCTCCTCCACACAAATATAGCACATACATCATATCCCACTGCAGAAGCATCCCCACGGTGCCACCCACGCTGCTACCAGGGTCTCAGATAGATTCTAAGTCCTCATGCTCCTCCACTCTGCCCGTCGCCGCACACTGCCCACCCACCACGCTGCTCACCCCATAGTTGACCCATGAGGCAGCACTGGGCTACTTGTTTTTTTGTGAGAAGGTTAAGGCTTTGCTTAAAATTGCAGAATGTAAAGAACATGCAAATATTGACCTCAAAGAGCAGGACCACGCACTGCCCACCCACCACGCTGCTGACCCCATGCACTCTTAGTTGGCCCATGAGGCAGCACTGGGCTACTTGTTTTTTTGTGAGAAGGTTAAGGCTTTGCTTAAAATTGCAGAAAGTAAAGAACACGCAAATATTGACCTCACAGAGCAGGGAAGGTATGATGGACTCCATAGGAGATGGACTCCTTCACAGAGTGAGGAGTTGATAAGTACGAAGAATCCTCACCAAAAGCCTGGTTTTGGAAATAATGTAAAGATATTTGGGGGATAGAAAACAGAAGAAGGATTCATTCTTGTTGTTCTACCAATCTGACTGTTCCTTGGTGGTGGAAGAGGATGGTTGGGAAGCTCTGAGGAGACAGAAGATTTGAAATGATCAGACATTTCAGCAACAAAGTGAGGAGCTCTCCTGAGCAGGAAGGACTAGAGAACTTCCATGCATATTACTTTGCTTTGGTTACCCAACCTTAACTAATAGTTTCTGTTGTTAGCTATTCCTCCTCCAACTTCCAAATTTTCCCTCTACCTTTCAGACAGTCTGGAAGGATAAGAAAAATTATTCAAACAACCATGATTTTCCTAATTTTGCACTTGGAGATGACAGTGAATTTTTAAAATTTCTGTGTGTGAAAAAAAACCCAAAAAACAAACGGAGTGAAAAGGAAGGGTCAGCATGTGCCTCGGGAGAAATCAACACTCAGTGAGGGAAAACACTCACTGGATTATTGCAGTGTGAATTGCAGGTGAGAGACTGGCAGATTTTTAAGCAAAGAGAGTATGTGGAGTTACATTGGGAAATGCTAAGGAAACTTGATAAAGTACCACTACTGCCCTTTCTGCAACAGTAAATAGCAAAAAACAATGGCATGGAGGACAGTAACCCTCTTTATCTCACATAGATATTGTGTGGTTTGATTCCAGTTCCTCTTGCACTCACTGTATTGCACAGCCCCATTTTCACACATGTAAATAAACCACATAACACTTTACAATCAAAGCCACGTCTGACTAGTTGTGAGCTGTATTACACAGCCCCATTTTCACATGTGTAAATAATACCACATAACACTTTACAATCAAAGCCACGTCTGACTAGTTGTGAGAGACGTTGGCCCCAACACGCTGCATAAACAGGGGAAGGGCCCCAAAGAATGACAACAAGGCAAAGGCAGCATCAAGGCTTTTTCAGGTCTCTTGGGAAGAAGGTTTGAACTTGCCCAAGCAACTAGCAGGGTATTTAAAATATACATAGGCAAGGCAAATGACAAGTCTCACCTTGGCCAGTACAAACCAGTGTGGTTTTTAACTCTTATTTTATATGCATCCTTCAAAACAAGCTCCATACTAGGCAACGTGCAAACAGAACAGCCTGCTCCTTGTGACTGCTCTGCATACTGGTCAGAGCCACCCTGACCAGTATACAGGGACCACTTGCTTTACGACTGAACTGTGTATTTTGTTCTGTCCTTCCAGCTTCCTTGCTGATTTTGAATTTGCATGAACAATTCACTTGTTGGTCACATCCTCCAAGCCCCTCCACACACACTTGGCAAACACAGCTCAAGCACGTGCTGTTCCCAAACTTCATGATTATGACTTTCTTTTTTTATATCGCATTATTTTAATTGTTGTATCTGAGTACATAATAAGAAGCCCAGAGACAGTGTTACCATGGGATCATTCCAGAGATTTAAAGCTGTGCAGCAATACTTCCTTTTTTTAAGTTAGCATATTCATGATCAGCTTCCCTACTGTGACCAGGAATACTCTGAGACTGCAGGGGGTCTGGGGATCATCAATCAGCCACACGGTGTTGCTCCATGCTGTGGGTACCAGCAGTCCCAGCAAACACACAACTTCCCTTTGCACAAATAGAAAATAATTTAAATTCTCTTTCCTTCCTGTGCATATACCCAGGGATACTTCACATTCCCTCCTACTCCTCCACCTCTGTGTTCCTTCTCGTATCTCATAAATAAAACCCTCCAGCCTTTCTTCCTCCCAGCTACTTTGTACATATCACTACCCTCTTTGCATGTTCCTTTGCCTCCGTACACATCCAGCACTCAGTGTACACACACATCCAACCTCTGTGCTCAACAGACGTCGTGCAATAGGCAGTTTTCTAAGAGCAATATATTTCCAGTGACAGTTGAAGCTTTATCATTATTCCCAACAGCTGCAGTTTATCTTCTGAGAGACAGGGAAGAAAAGCTTTAGCCCCATTTTGCCTGATAAAAGTTTTTTGTTGGAATATTATTCTACGGGCCCCTGCTCCCAGAGAAGAAATTTGCTTTATGAAAAATACTAAGAGTAAAATCTTGCTAATCTTGCAAGTACTTTGTCAAACATAATCATTGTATTTCATTTAATTTTAATTGCATGTAACTGCGTATAACAACAGAGGAATTACTAGAGAGGCACTAGATGCTGAAATGCTCCGTTGAGAGCTCCCAATTTGACAAGTGTGCACCATGTGCAGGAGCTGCAGGGGATGAGCCCCACCAGTGCCTGCTTTGCTGCCCTGACCCCCACCGCCACCTCCATCAGCTCACCCCATCCCCTCCCCTCCCACAGCCCGTGTCACTGCTGCTTGATGACTTCCACACCCTAAGAACTGCCTCAGCTGTGAGGAACATAGGAAAGACCTTTAAAATCCCATGAATTTAAGTGTACACCCCAAATGCTGCTCCACAGCCTGGTTTGACTCCACCTCAAACAGCACACATCAGCCCCCAGCCCGACATCTGCACAAAAGCACAACCAGGCTGCAGGGACAGTTTACACAGAGACACACAAATTCTCTGACCGCCCCCAACCACAAAGACACAGACTTTGTCTCTCAACAGCTGAGCATCTCACTGTTTCTATCAGTGGGAAAATATTTAAACAGCTGCTAAAAAATCAGAAATTCATGGCATTATATTCAACAAGTACTTCCTTTCCCAGGCCTGGGATACTTGAAAAGCCTAGACAAAATAGACTGTGTAGTTCACACCATAAAATCAACAGATATTATAGCTCTTCAGATATAAAAGGTGTGATAGTCCTCAGAGTAACTCTAAGCAGAACAAGTAAATGATACAGGCTTGGAGCTATTATTCATGTATTAAGTGTTCTATAAAATTATCAGTAGAATTATCTGCAGCATGTCTGCTTTCAGTCTTTGTCCTGTTACTGATTGTCCTCCCTTTTTCCCTGGTTTTCCTTTTACCTGAATATTTGTCTATAACATTTGCTCATCTATTTCAATTTTTTAGTTTATTAGGTGTCAGTTCATAATAGATACCTCTCTTCCCTCCCTCTTGATTTCTTTCTGCTCTGTTTCATATGAATACTCTTGTCCCATATGACCTTAAGCATGGTCCATCATCTACAGTTCACCCCAGCTAGCAGAAGACCCGAGTTTCTCACCTTCCTTTTTTTATATATTAAAAAATCCCCTTTCAGCCACTCCCCACCATTTTTCCCTGCTCCCAGAATTCTGGTGGATTTTGCTTTCAGGTAAAGAACAAAAACTTTCCTCTCTGCTTCTTTGGTATGCTGGGGGGAAAGCAGAAAGTGTTAGTGGGGCAGATGGAGACCCTGGGACAATAGTCACAGCTGCTGGAACAAGGATGGTTGTAGCTATGGGGAGGAAGACCTGGGTCAAGGGAATGAAGAGGATTGGGGTGAAAGTAGGTGAGGACCGGAGTCTGGGGTCAGGGACAGGGGACCTGAAAGGGTGGAAATCAAGTCCAGGTGAGCTCTGCATGGAGAGCGAGTCACTGCCTTGAGCAAGGAACAAAAAGTTATCCCTCCAGCACTTAAAAGGGGCCTACAGGAAAGCTGGGGAGGGACTCTTGATCAGGAAGCAGAGCAATAGGACAAGGGGGAACAGTTTTAAGCTGAAAGAGGGGTGAGTTAGATGAGATCTCAGGAAGGAATCTTTTATCCTGAGGGAGGGAAACCCTGGCTCAGGTTGCCCAGAGAAGCTGTGTTTTTATCCTGAGGGTGGGAAATCCTGGCCCAGGTTGCCCAGAGAAGCTGTGGCTGCCCCATCCCTGGAGGTGTTCAAGAGCAGGTTGGAGGGGGCTTTGAGCAACCTGGTCTGGTGGGAGGTGTCCCTGCCCAGGGCAGGGGGTGGGACTTTAAGATCTTCGTTCTTTAAGATCCCTTCCTACTCTAACCATTCTATGGTTCTATGATGTAAGAAAACTTGAGATACCCATTGCCCTCTTTTACTGTTGACAAGAGGAGAAAGAGTAGCAGCTTTTGGAAATCCATGCTTGGCTGGTCAGGCTGCATGAGGCCCGGGGGGTTGGGTCCCATTGGAACTAACACTACTGCAGAGAGGGGTAAGGAGGTTTGCCTGCCCTGGCACCAATGGTAGAGGGGACCCTAGAGATAAGCACAGACCTGTCTCCAGTCTGATGTCCAGCCATGTGCTCACTGTCAAGCAAATCTCACTTATTAGGTGCTGTTAAACCAACATACAAATTTAGCAAGTAAATCTGGAAGATTCAGCCTTCCACAGCTCACTCATCCATAGCACAACATTTGCCAACCTGCAGCTGTCCATTAACACCCATTGTGGCATTGCAGCTGATTTCACAACATTTTTCTTGCTGACTGAGCCCTTACTCTGATCTGCAAAACCAACCCAACATCGGGCGGATGCTACTGGTGAGATTCTAGAGTGAACCGAGTTCAAACAGCCATAGGTACCAGAGCAGACAAAATGTCTCTGCAGGAACAGAAAATGCAGTTTTGAAGTGCTAGGAGCAGTTTGAAAGAGACGGCAGGACCAAAGCTATTGCAGAGATAATAAATCAGGACTATTCCCAACACTACAAGAATCAGAACTTTTCAAATCACCATTCACATACGCTATTGTTTCCTTTTTTGTACATTTCTTTGATGTATCTTACTCACAGCTTGCTATCTCTAACTCCATTGTACTCGTATCAGATGTCGTGCAGATCATACCAATGCTTCCCAAAGACATGCCAACCTTTTGCTCAGATTTCCTCTTTGGTCACCTGAACAGGCTTTAAGCTCCTCGCCTACCGCACCTCCCACTGACAGAGTCAGTATCTTTTCATATGGACTTCAATAAGAATTGCCAACCTGACCATTCACCTTTCATTAGCACACAGGGGTGAGTGTAACGTTCTGCCTTGGATTTATTCTGTACTTTATTCTGCAACACAGGAAGGTTTATCTGCAGAGCTGTTCCTTCTGGAAAATTACACGGACTGGCACTTAAATGGTGTAGCACTAGCAACACACCCACTTCCAACACACACGTACTGTACAATGCTGTTAGTCCCCGACGCTTAGATTCATCCTGAAGAGTGAAAGAGCGGGAGAGACGCAGCCCTGAGCCCCTCATTTCTATTCCCCATGGCCTCTTTACATGAGCTTTCCCCCGAGAGGGGCAAAGCCAAAGGAACCAAGTCCTTCCCGAGACCATTACGATCTCCATAATGGGCCTGGCTGGCTATAGATGGAGGAGCCCAGGTATGTTGTACTCTTATTGATTTTGACCCTTCCATTTCTGTACATTTGGGAGCAGCCTTTGTTTCTGTTAAAGGTGCTACTTCTATATTCTCTTTTCCAGGACTGAGGAGGAGAGGGCTGAGGCTGGGGACCTGAGGTTACAGTGCCTCCATAGCTGCTCCCCAAATAGTAAGTGACCATGGCTCGAATATGTCCGATGCACAATGGCTTGTACCGTCCCCACGCTGGCTCCTCGGGGTTAAGAATAAGGTTTGGAGTAGGAAGTTATTTAAATAGAGGTTTTTAACTTTCCCAGTCAGCATTGCCCAAATGGTAATCAGCTAGCATATGAACAGCACCAAATTCTCCAGGATTCAATTTAGGATGTGCACATATCCTATAATTTTATGTTATCTCAAGAAGCTGTGACTTCATAGTAGTTTAAAAATATGCTCTAATTTACACCTGTATAACTTTCATTATCACTACCTTTTTTCATCTATATTTATCACCAATTCATGATGATGCATGCTATTGAATATAAAAAAGATTGAAAGCAGCTTTGGTAGACAATAACATTAGTATAATTAATGCCATTTCTTGCACTTACTCAGAAAATTGCTATGCTTTTATTCAGCGTTTGCAAAAAATCTTACTTTAAGCTATGGGAATCAGTTGGGGGAAAGTGGTTGTGCAGTTTCATGCATCTATTTCCTTGCAAAGAAAGCAAGTGATTCCTCATTCAGCAGGTGGGAGACTTGGGAAAGGGACTTGCTGACTCTGCGCTATTAACATTTGGAAACCTCACAGCATTTTGCTGCCTCTGTCATGCCAAGATGCACATCTCGGCCACATCCTCATGGAAACCTGGTATCCATAATCCTAAGAACTGAGGGTCCTGACCCCTCATCAGACCTGCTGGAACAGCTCTCCAGTCCCGTGTCACTGCAGGTGGCCTCCCCACAGGCACGAGAGTGTGAGCACTGCTCTCTAGCTCAGGTTGTCATCACCTCACTTGTTAACTCCTGCTCCTTGAAAATGTTATGTCAGTTACGGACCTTTCCACAGGCAGAGCCACATCCTTTGTTTTCACTGAAATGAATGTTTTCACTGAAAAGGCCTGAAAATGTCTATTAGTACAAAATTGATCTGGGCCATATTTCCCAAGAAAATTCCCTGCCTGCCAAGCTACTGGCGACCGCTCAGACATGCTTATTTTGTTATGAAGACTGTCCAAAGGCCTTTTTTCCAAGGAACAAATAACAATTCTTGACATTAGGTGTTCCAAGGAATAGCAACAAGGCTCTATTGGTCCTACGCCCAGCCCTGCCCCAGTACTTCCATGTAAGGGACACAGAGCTTACCTCCAGAGGTGCTGGCACCGCTGTGAAGGCAAACTGCAAACGAGAAGTCCGGGCTCAGGTTAAAGAACAGTGGCTGTGCCTCAATATTACATCAGTTTCAGCTTCACATCAGTTACCTACTATAATGAAATCAGATCAATATTAATAAAATAACAAATGAAGTTCTGCTCTCAGTTCACAGTTTACTTATGAATCCAACTTAAGCTTCAGAATCTTTATTATTCATGCTTATTAGGGAGGAAACACCATTAGTTACTGCTGTTCAGGATGGCACAAAGCCTCATGACCTTCAGATGAAAGTCTTGTTCCTGGAACAAGCCTCACCAAGCCATAGCTGGCCTGTACCTGACCAGAGGATTCTCCTTAACCTTGTTCCTAACTTCATTCACTCCCACTTTCCTTTGTCTCGTTACCCGTGCACTGGGCTCATGGCCAGCAGAGAACTGAGTTGTTCTGAGTCCTTTTTGAACCCTTCCCAAAAAGGCACTCCTGTACCAGTAGGACAGAAGGACATATCACCAGAAGTTATTCCTGCTGCTCACTTCAACCAGCATGTCATTCCCTGGAGGACTTGTCAGCTGCCCTCCCCTAGAAATGCTCTGAGGCTGCTCTAATTTGAACCAAAGAGCATGTAAGGAATATTCACTCATCCTTGGACACCATGATTTTTTCTGTCCTTCCACAAAGACAAAACAGGGAACGTGGTCCTTGTTGAGAGGCAGGGATTTTTGGGGAGTGCTGCTGAAGTAAAAACTTTAAATAAAGGAACGAGAGAAGGACATATCATCACCAGAAGTTATTCCTGCTGCTCACTTCAACCAGCATGTCATTCCCTGGAGGACTTGTCAGCTGCCCTCCCCTAGAAATGCTCTGAGGCTGCTCTAATTTGAACCAAAGAGCATGTAAGGAATATTCACTCATCCTTGGACACCATGATTTTTTCTGTCCTTCCACAAAGACAAAACAGGGAACGTGGTCCTTGTTGAGAGGCAGGGATTTTTGGGGAGTGCTGCTGAAGTAAAAACTTTAAATAAAGGAACGACACCAAGCAATCATAGAAGACAATCACTGACTGGCCAGATGATTTCAGAAGAGAAAATATTAAAGGTTTGCAAGCAGCCCAGGAGCACTGTGAGAGCACAGGTAGCACAGGGCCTTATACCAGGCCAGGATCTCAGGTTCCTCTGTTGGCAAGACTAAGGGCCTTATGTCAGGCCAGGACCAGGGCAGGATCTCAGGTTCCTCTGTTGGCAAGACTAAGCTATCTGTTTTAAGAAGCAGCCTTAAATTATAAATTTCATCAGAAGCTTGATTCCAGAGGAATCTTGATCAGGGCAATGCAATATTCATTCCTGATAATTCTATCTTGAACCATTTAATGTCCATCACTAAACTATAGTTTTCCTTTAACAGGGTTTAAACTTGCCTGAGCTGGGCAAAGAACAGCATCAGGGAGCTCTAGCTATAAATTGGCATCCTCCACTCTGACCAAGCCACCTTCCTGTGCAAACATATGGCGCTGGCCCCTATATAATCTGAGATTCCCAACCATGGTTTGATCATACCAAACTTAGCGTGTCCATTGCAAAGCTCTGAACACTTTTAATAGTCTATTTGCTGTCATTTTTGACCTTGGAGGTCTCAGCTTTTTCTTTCAGATGTGCAGGGCTGGGAGACCTCGATGTACTGGTTGTGCAGTTGCTACACAAAAATGATACAAAGAAAAGTTTCACATTAGGACTTCTTTTTTTTATGCTATTATGCAGTTATTTATTACCCCTAAATGCTCACTGTTATTAGGTTCCAGACAGCAATTGGTACCTGATTTCAGACATTTGTATGTCTGTGCCACTTCCACCCTCTCCTCCAGTCTTCTCCCACCACTAGGTGTTAATAGGATGAACCTGCTACTCAGATCAATGTGGGGGGGACCCACAGGGCAGATGGGAGAGATATGGGTGACAGAAGTAGAACAAGGTGTAAGAGAGATGCAGGAGAAATGTCACAAAGGGTAAAGAGGAGATGGGTAGCTCAGAAGAGACCAGACCCTAACAGAGGAGAGCATATTGTTGCTGTCTGTGGCTAAAAGCCTTGGTTGTCATTTCAGACAGATCAACCCAGGGTCCAAGATACCAGCTTTTCTTGTAGAGAATGGAAAGACTATTCAAAAATGTATTCAGCATTAAAAAATAAATAAATTATATAGTCACTGTTTTGGCAGTGTGGGCATTTTAGCAGGGTCACCTGACAAAAAGGAGGCCTTGAAAAAACTTATTTTATTCTCATATCAACACCCTGCAGGCATTTCCCCTGGGTCCATCCCACAGCTCTGCTACCATCCTCCCACCCCTGACTGTCTACAGTAAGATTTATGCAACCAGCTCCAGTGCTTCACCGTAAAACATATTGTCATTTTTCTCTATTCAAACAAGATCATCGAAAGAACTCTACATTTAAAACATGGTGGAAATGATTCACAAAACCAAGAATATCCAGAGTTTTTTCTTGGTTGCAAGTGCCACAGAAGGAAAGCGGTGCTGGATTTGCAGGCAACTTTCAAATATCTCCAAATTTTGAGCTACAAAAAGTCTATTGCACAAGCTCAGCTGGAGAGGGCAAGGCACAGACGGCAGACAAGGTCACTCTGACAACGGGGAACATGCTTTATATGCTGAGCAGCACAGGGCTGGAGGGAGGCAGACAACAAGGGCTTGACGCATTTGAAGTGTCGCTCAAAGTTGAGTCAAGGTTTCTCCTCGTGGAGGTACCTGACAGCTGCAATCACCTTCCTATTT
The DNA here is from genome assembly GCF_001431845.1 of Calidris pugnax. NCBI lineage: Eukaryota > Metazoa > Chordata > Aves > Charadriiformes > Scolopacidae > Calidris > Calidris pugnax. The sequence goes on from NW_015090794.1 coordinate 11,827,460, forward strand.
CATGTCAGCATTGATTTCGACTCCAGGTCTTGCAATTCTTCCTGTAATTTATTCACTTCATAGTGATTCACTACATAAAAACAGGTGGAAAAAAATCCCCTCTGATAAAGCACCATGGTTACAGATCTCGGATCCAGCCTTGCTACACTGAAAGCAATGGGAATTTCACTCCTGTCTTTGGGCAAACCCTTACCCACGAGCAGACTCCAAAGTTACGGGGCTCAGTTCCATCCTCATTTACCTCTGCTAAAATCTAGACTGACATTTTGCTTTAAACAAGCTTCAAATTGCTTCTTAAGCAACCGGCTCCTCTGCTTCTGAGATAAGCCTGATGATAAAAGTAAATTCAGTCCCATGTTTAGCACTGCAGCCAGTGAAAATTAAAAGGTGGAAAAGGAAAGCAAAATGAAGTTTATAATGCTTTTTTGTTTCCTCTAGTGCACAGGTGAATTGGAAATGTTTCTTATATAAATTTCAGTGAGATTAGTTATGAAACATGTTTTCTGTCACTCTTTTAAATTGCATCTCCTACAGCTAATCCTGGATTTATGAAAAAAACCAACAAACCTAAACCCAAAAACAAAACACCACAAAAAATCCATCCCTGTCCAACACTGGTAAAGATGTGGAGTCTTTCAGGTTGTATGTGCACCCAAACAGCCTTTCAGTTACTGTGCATAGGTCTGCCCCCCAGAATGTAGGTAGGGATTATTGCTCACTTACTGTTCAGATAGTTTAACACTGTAAAATATTTGAGGACAAATACATATATTTTTAACAACAAAAAAACATTACAACATGCATTTATTTTAGTTGCCTTAAGCTGGGGTCAAAATATTTGAGGACAAATACATACATTTTTAACAAAAAAAAAAAAAAAATTACAACGTGCATTTATTTTAGTTGCCTTAAGCTGGGGTTTGCTTTTGTTGGAATAAGTTTCCTACACTTTGCTACAGCAAAAGGTATTTCCTGAATGTGGGGTTCTGTAGCAAAGCTTAAGGAATGCCTGAGATTCGGCTCTGATTTAAATACCCAGTAATTTTGTGTCCTTTGTACCAAAAGATCACCCTTTTCCACTCCTCCTCTTGGTCCCAGAGCAGCCCATGAACCAGCAGACAGCTCTCTCCCCACCCACCTATGCTGGGGTGCACTCCTTTGGCCAGAAGCTCTAGCTCAAGATCCTCACAAGTTTACCAGATTTTTGGGGCTCTCTGGCAAGAAATGACCAACCAACTTCACCTGTGCCAAATTCCAGCTTTCTGAACACCTCCACAGTGTGACCAAACCCACTACGAGCCATCCTTCCTCGTTTTTAGGAGAGACTGAGAAACTGCAGCTCAGTTCACAAAGCCAACACAACCAAGGTGCCCAGCCCCAGCTGCCCTCGCTCCCACACTCTGCTCTTCCAAAGGCCTGTGCTGCCCTTTGGGATCTGTTGGGAGCCATCCATCCGAGCCACAGGGCTGCAACTAACACTGGGGTTCCTTTAAAAACCCTCTTATTTATCAGGGACTCTCCTGCAACAGGCACTATAAAATCAGTATGGAAGGGGAAGGCTCCAACGGAAGAGACGGATGAGATGGGACTCGGGAGAAAAGCGAAAAGAGAGAGGGAAACTGTGGGGGAAATAAGTTATTTTCATAGTTAGGCAGCATCACTGAATGACAGAATAACACAGGGCTGACAGGGCCTCTGGAGGGCTCCAGCCCAGCCCCTTGCTCACATGATGTCCATTAGGATCCGGCTGCTTAGTTCCTTGTCCGGTTGAGTCCTGAACACCTCCGAGGATGGAGATCCCAATAACTCTCTCTTGGCCTCTGTCCCAGTGTTTGAACACCTCTAGGGTGAAAAAGTTTTTCCTCCTATCTGGCAATTCTTGTCTTCCACCCCTGTTCAGCCAGTTTATGAAAGCCAGGCAATTCTGTGGACATGTACTCCTGCACACATGTATGTTCTTGTTTTCTCTCCTGCCTTTTATATAACTCATTTAATGCTTTTTTTTTGGCTCCGGTTTTATGCAGTAGCTCTGCTACTGTCTGCTTTTCCAATTATAAAACCTCTAAATTTGATTTAAACCTGATAATTATGCTGTGATCTAGCAAAGGCCTTAATTAGCCCTACTGAAGCCTAGGTGTGAGGCATCCTCTTTAGGACCTTAAAAAATGGGCATTTAATTGCATCCAACACTGAGAAAGGTGCAGGGAGGTGAAGTGATTAAGTAGCTAATTCAAGCCACTGGTACTAACAGGATGGGACTTCACGCACTACATCTCGTATAACCCATCCAGAGCAGGATTTTCTGCTCCACCACAAGAGAAAGATGAATATACCAGTTGGTCACTGGTATTGCTCCAAAAGCTTTTCACGTCCTTTGGCTGTTAGAAATCCCGAATCATGATCTGCACAGCGCTCCCCCTCAAGGTCAAGGCATTTCTAGCTGCATTCACTACCCATCAGGACAATTCTGGTCTAGGGGGGTACCTCTTGCTCTCTGGCTATTAGTCTTGTCCAACTAAGTAAAATTTAGTCATAGGAAAAAAAAATAATAAAGCACTGGGACCTCTCCCACCTGGCAGCAGCCAGGAGACAAGTACAGGAAGGAATATTCAGGAGGGTTGGTTTGTCATCCCATGCACTTGGCATTTCCAGCCACCTGAAATAGGTAGTCAGCCCTGTACACAGCCTACAGCTTAGGAGGGGGGAAAGAAAAGTCCTTAACACACTGAACTGTATAGAGGAAGTGTCCTGTAATGTCACCACAGGAACAATGATGTCATTCTGTGCTGCCCTTCTATTTTAATCTTGCCTGTTTATTCATCCCCTAATTCACTGTGTAACCGTGCAGAGCTACCAGGAGACTAAAGCCTGTGGGTCTAAGGTGAAGGCAGGTCTTCATGCTTTGCAGGGACGATCAAGGGCAGGTGCTGTGGCCACCTGCAAGCCAGGTTTTACTCTCTCACATTCTTACTGGGATTTGTCACAGTCAATATGCCAGTAGCTTTCCTCCCTTCCTTTCCTTCCCCAGCACCAGATCCCTGGTTGTCACAGAGCTGTGTGACTTTTGGGAAGGTGAACATTGATGTGCCAGGGATTATCACGCTGATGATAGCTGACGAATGCTTAGCTGGCACCAGGAAGGAATGGGTCCTGAATTTAAGTGCCTTATTCTCAAACACTTTGCTCTTGGTCATGAGAAGCAAAGGGTTTTATACAGACATGAGATGCATATCAGCCTCTGGGGAAAGGCAGTTATGGGAAACAGACTTAAAATTGTTCCAAAATAGGCCTACAATTGTCTTATAAGCCTTTAGCCCAGTCCAGAGGAAAAAGTCTGTGTTTATCTTTCTTTAGGGCTTCACAACACCCAGCTCTAAATGTCACTAGCACGCAGAGGAACAGGAGTGACCATAATGCTCAGAAAATACCCCCATTCGCTACGTCAAGCTCTTCCAGTGACATATCAAGCAGCTCTTCACTTTCATCAGAACCGACCAGCCAGATCTCCATGGTTCAGGATCAAACCCTGCTGGACATTGCCTCCATCGCTAGATTGGCCCCGGGAGAATCACCAAACCCTCAACCATTTGAGCAAAGAGAGGAAATTTTAGCAATATCGTGTTCCAGCCCACTGGGAGCAAGGACTATTCCAGCACCTCGCCCAGCCAGCCCCAGGCTCAGTCTAACCCCCAGCTCAGCCAAGCCACAGCAATACTCTGACTCCTCACCGCTCAGTCCAGGGATCAACGCAACCTCCTCCTACACCTTCTGTCCTCACACAGCACAGAGCGTACGAGCTTCAGCATCGGATCACACACCGACCCCAACCAGGACAAGCACAAGGCCTCCAGCAACAACGACTCCTGAAGACAGTTCCCAGTCTCCTGGCTATTCTAAAACTGGATTAAAGAATACAGGAAAGGGTTTTGAATCAGATCTGGAAGATCCTGATCATGAACGGTATGTATCCAGACCATACACATGTTTAAGTCCTCAAATGACTCAACTTTGTATAGGGTCATTCAGAGCCCCTCATGAAAAAAAATTAAATATCTTTTATGATTTAAACGTACCCAGTCTTTGTTTTCCAGTAACTACCCAGTGCTCCCACTAAACCCTGTTATCCAAGAAGCAAAACACCACATTTTCCATCCATTCATTTAGCTCTCCAGACCCAATTACAGACCATCCCTGGGCCGGGTTGTCAACCTCAGCTCCTCTAACAGCTTTAAGGTGCCTCATTTCCTTCCAAAGGAGAAAGCACATCTCTCCCTGTAGTAGCAGAGAGAAACTCTGCTGGTGCCATGAAGCCTGACAGATAAGAGCTGGGGATGGTATTCGGTGACATGGCCGGTGTCTCCCTTCTCAAACCTCAGGCTCTGCGGTCCGACCCCAGGCAAGCTGGGCTGATTGCACTCCTCTCAACTCCACACTGTGTCTGCCACTTCTTTCCTTGGCAGGAGATTTGTAACCACGAAGGAATTCCAAGCCATGGAGAAAGAACTTGAGGATGTAAAAGAAGAACTGAAATGCTTGAAGTGGAAAGTGAGACACATTGGTGAGACTGTGCAGCCCCTGGCTGAAGACAGCAAGCGTTACAACGGCTACACCCTGACGGAGCTCAAGGCCATGGTGCAGTCTGAAGATGACCCTTACAAGGCTGCACACAAGATCCTAACCGCGCTCTTCAGCGACGTCTGCTTGCTACAGCACTCAGTCACTGACCAGGCCTGCAACTCCCGGTCTCTGCCCAAGCCCAAACTGGACCCAGAGCTGTACACGGTGTACTGTGACATTCTGAAAAGCATATTCCCTGGAATTAGCAGCCAGACCTTGAGGGAAGAGACACAACACGTGCAGAAAAGCAGCCAGAAAGAAGTGCAATAACACCAGAGCCCACAAGATGTTCTGCAAAGTGACAAGTCTCTAATGATTTTAGAGGGCTGAACTGTAGTAGGTACCGTTGGTTGAGTCTATCCCTTTTAGGTGTGAATCATCCGTAAAGGTATTGGTGAGCTCTGAGCCCTTCATGCCACTTGCCCAATGAAATGGGGTGGGAAGGCATTCTGCATAATTCCCACTTTTTAGAAAAAAATTGCCCCCTTGGTGTTCTCTTTCAATGTATGGACATTTCCTTGTTTCCAGCAACTACAAAGGCTGACAAAAGAATCCAGAGAAGGCACCGTATGTCTAAGCAAGGGCCTTCTCCCAGCCCCAAACAGACCAACCAACCAGCATCTGGGTAGTTTCTATTTTCTAGAGTATATCATTCATTAAATAACATTACTTGTTAGAAAATTGTGCCTGTTCTTTTTTATTGATTTTTTTTTTTTGGTCTAAAAATGCTTTGCACATCAAATCGATTAACAATCATAACTTGAAACCACACAGGGATGAGAGCTGGGCATGCAGCAAACCACCTTCCCTGCCCATCTGCACCCCGGGGTACACAGGAAGAACATGGATGGGGCTTTGAGCAGCCTGGTCTAGTGGGAGGTGTCCCCCCATGGCAGGAGTTTGGAAGAAGATGATCTTTAAGGTCCCTTCCGACTCAAACCATTCTGTATTCTATGAACACCAGGACACAAGTGTTGGCAGCTTGGACCCAGCAGATCTCCATCCAGGTAACTGGGGGCCAGGGTGTAAAATATGCATATGTCCCTAAATCACCAACCCACCAGTGAAACAGGTAGAGGTCTGTGACCTCCACCTCTCCCCATCTCCTATGACTGAGCTGACAGAGCAGCTCACATGCAACTGTGCTTCGCCTTCCCGTGACAATGACACTGAAAGGCTGGTCCCTTGCAAAGACCTCACAAGGTGATGGCTGCTATGGAGCCTGCCCCAAGGAAGGTGGCTGCTGGTCACAGAGGACACAAAGGAAAATGGCCCTAGGGCTCCTTCCTCCCCATCTGGGAGCCAGCAAAGCACAATGGATGAACAACAGTTTGTCTGTCAGGTTCTGCTCACAGGGCTGGCCTTGGAACCTGTTTTGTAAAGAGCTGGTGAGGGTGGAGGGATGTCCCTGTGCTGTTTTGCTCAGTACCAATGGAACATACTGCTTTCCTACCCCACTGGTTCAGCCACTCCCTTTCAGAGCATCATTGACACTTCTTGGAAACAGTCACTTCCCAGGTCTCAATATGACAAATACATCAAAACCCAGAGCACATCTGTCCCCAGGGCCGTACCTGCCGCAGCAGCCCGAGTGATCGGCTGCGGGGAACCTGGGAAAAAAGCAACAGGACATACCCACTGCAGCCTCCCTGTCCAGACTCCCTGCTTCCTTCTTTTTGTCTGCCGAGTTTGTACCTTGAAGGCAGCTCTGTCTCTGTGAAGATGGTTTGTTCTTCAGTGACTATATTATCTGCGCCGTTGTGACCATCTCCAGTACTCGAGCCACTTTCCCCAATGTTTCTACAGGGAGAAAAACCCACTAATTTTCTATTCATTTTACCAAGCATTCCTGTTGTTTGTATTCCTACACATTACCAAGTCCTTTAATCCTTTTACAAGCCTTGGCTTTCCTAAGCTAAGCTGGCTTTGCTTACCTAGGTTTGCTGGGGAGAGAAGCACAGCAGTCTTCCCACCGTTCTGAAGAGCTTTTCTGTGTCCAGTCTATTTTTTCTATCATCACCCACTCCTAATGCAAGAGGAGGACGAGGGCTGAACGCCTACACCTGCAGAAAGAGACCTTCTTGGAGGGTGACAGAACTGAGTCAGCATAACAGAAATAAGGCAGCAATATCTTAAATACACGAGCCTGAAAGCTATTTTTTTGCACCCTGTGCTTGCCAGAATTGTGTCCTGTTACAAGCATATTCTGTCTTAAGAGTTTAGGTCTTGCTGCCTGCTATTCAGACAGAAAGGCAATTACACAGTCCCATTATTCTGACAGTTAAAAAGATTCTGCCATTGTTCTTCTTGGACAATTCATACTGATTTGCACTGTGCCTGCATTGCTGCTTGGCCCAAATAAGCCTTCTCTCCAAAATGTTATCACCTTCACTTGTATAGAGACAGGCAGGGAAGGCAATCAGACACAGGGTGAAAAATTAGGCTATAAATCCATGTTGCGTTCCATCTATTCTCCATTAAACTATATAACTCTATTTTTTCCCTTGAGCACCCACTACCAAACCAAATGATTCTTCTCCTTTCTTAACTACAGCCATTATATTTGCTATTCTTCAATCACACCCAGACCCAGAGATTCATTAGCGTTACTCTTATTCAAGCGACACGCTCTGCCTGCTATGCATTCATCCCTGCGGGTAACCCGGGACCTGAGAGCCACGGCACAGGTTGTCTTTCCCTCTGCCATCTCCAGGAGCAGGCGTCTAGGCAGAAGTGTGAGGACATGAATACTTTTTTCCAGCCTCAGGCGAGCTGTAGTTTGTACTGATTGATTGCGTTAAATAAGCAACCTATTAATATTCACCACGCTGTGGCTCGGTAGGTTTCAGTTGGCAGAACAGATTCTACAGCAGCCAAGTTGTGTTAAACACAGGGTCCTGATCCATATAGGTCATAGAATCACACAATAATTTAGGCTGGAGAGAGCCTCTGGAGGTCAATTGGTCCAACCCCCCTGATTAGACAGTATTGTGGTAAAAGAACCCAAACAATGAAATCTGTGCTGCAAAATCTGAACCATTGCAATACAACAAATATCTGACAGCAACTGAAAAGAAAAAAGAATGACAAAAAACGAGCAAAGCCACAAAAACAGCCTGCACTGGAATCGCGTGCAGATCAGATCCACCACAGGAAAATCTGAGACATTCTCTTCTCCCGGCAGCACTGTGCTGGGACATCATCTAGACAGGGGCTCTCCCCAGGCTAATCAGCCTGTAGAAACTTAATTTACATCTGCATCAGTGGGTAAGGAAGATAAATGGCAAAGTTTCTGTGGCATTGTTTTGGAGGGCTCTTTACTATCGTCAGATCTATATGCGTTGCCAATTCATTTTTCAGACTTCTCATTAATATTTGTAATGCATAATTGCAGTCAAAATCAGTCACTGAATCATACCTTTTATGACCTCATGCTTACCCCTTCATACTGTTAATAATATCCCTGCATAACGGGAACCCTTTCTGCAAAAAAGTCCACCAGCCCTTCTGGTTTATGACTTAAAACACAGCAGAACTAGACTTAGGCAACTGTCAACATCTTTATATTAGTTGTCGGCATCATCTGTACTGAAATCTGAGTCACAAGGGTTTGGGTGGTGCTATTAATTACCATTAATCCCTTCTCACGATGTGCTCTCTATAGATTTATACACCTAGTTTCTCTTGCACACACCAATTCAGCCTGTCTTTACTTTCACATTAAACCTACACTCTTTGCTTCCCAAGGAGAAACTGCCTCTGGGGACCCTTTTCCATTTCTTCTATCTGTATGCTTCTATGAGCTGGAGCCCTCCCCTAGGGCCCTCTTCTCCCCTTGGAGTTTGACAGGCAAACAAGTGTCCAACAAGTCGTGCCCCAACCCTTATTCTCAAACCACCAGCAGATGACCAAGGTGCAGATCTCCCTAGGGCCTTACTGCAACTCCCCCAGGAAAAAGAGTGACACCAGGAGATCCCAAAGGACTTTGGACAGAACACACAAGGACAGAGCATGCACTGATCTACCCGAGTACTGTACTGACAAATGCAGATCTGAGCTTCCTGCACATTTATTGTGAACAGCACATTTTCTCGGTGCCCCAATGAGAGCGATTAAAATACATATCAATGTCTTGCTGGGTCAGTAGGTTTTGATCAGATCTCTCCGTTTGTGTTAATATTCAGATACATTACCATCCCAGAGAGATGAATAATAGGAGCTATTTCGTGTCTCTGACAATATTAAACATAATGAAGAGTCTTACTATCATCCCACATCCTTCTCCATGAATTCTGGCCACAGACAGATCTCCTGTTGGTAATGGAAATGTCAGTTTGATTCATCTGTTCACCAACTAAACCCTACCAAACAGTTTCCAGTATATAGCAAGCCACCCAAAAACATTCCTTTGGAAACAAGCCAGAACCAACATTCATTGTAAATTAATTTTTTACCACTGATTAGGCTTATACCATTTCAGGTAGCTTTGCTACTTACTCTATTTTTAGCAGTGCCTCCAGCAGACCAGGAAAGAGGCAGATCATAAGACTTCTGCTAATCTGCAAATCTGAAATTATAGTTGGGAGACTGAATTTATGATTATACAGCTAGATGACGACAGCAGAGATGACCTTTCTGCAATGCCAAAAGTCTTATCCACACTGATCTAGGCCTTTAATCAGAGGGAGAAAGTATAGATTATTATATGCCAAAGGAAAAACTTTTTCCCTATACAGACAAGTATTAAACCAGAGAGGTTGTGCAGATTCCATCCCTAGAGTTTTTCCAGGCCAGACTGGTTGAAGCCCTGTGTAACCTGGCCTGACTTTTGCGAGGTGAAAAAAAAAAAAAAAAAAAAAAGTTTAAAGAAACCTTTAAAGATAGATAACAATTGTGAAAAAAAGTATACAGCAAGCTCAGAGGCCTACAAATGCTGTGGATTTATGAAAAGAACAACTATAACTAATATTATTCTAACTCCTGACAACCCTTAGGGCGTTTGGGAGGGGAAAAAAAAAAAAAAAAAAAAAAGGTTTGTAACTGGGGAAAGCAGCCAGGAAAATCTTTGATGAATGGGAGCACAGGGCCATGAATAACAGGCAGGAACAGCACCCATCAGTGTTTTACACTTGCTAAGGCGCGCTCCACACAAGCGGGGCTGACAGCCGGCGGAGCCGCAGCCCGGTCGCTGTGCTGCTGACTCATTTTCCTGCCAACCACCCCGTGCACTCGGAGAAGCTGCTGTGCCCGTGCTGCCTCAGTCCTCACCCTTTTTGATGGGAGATGAAACCTCTCTCCAGCTCAAGATGAAAGTTCTTTCCTCGGCTTGTTACAGACAGAAACATCTGTTCCCGCAGCCACCTTATGCTACCATTGGGCAGAAGAGAAATCTTACTGAAAAAGATAATAGGGCTCAACTGCTCCCAGTTCATTATCTCTACCACAGGAAACAACTCTTCTCCCAGGTACAATGATCCCCTTGGGTGAAGAGTCGTTTCCCTGAGAAACCCTCACAGCAATAGCAGCTTATGTTCTCCTACCCTCACGCCTTCCACGCCTGCTTTCTGAGCCTTGGACCAGGATCTGTTTCAGCTCCAGCTGCACCGACTGGGATACAGTGTGGAGAGGAGTTCAGTCCGTAGTGCTTAGTTGGGCTCACACTCTCAGGAGGCAGCAGCTGAGTACCAGGCTCCTCCTGGCCCTTGCAATGGCTCTGAGATGCAGTGTCCAGATCTAAAACTCCTCTCTAGAGCACTGCACCCACCCTCTGCCTCCTCTAGGGCCAGAAGACTTTCAGGTAGCAACTGGCTTCTTTGGTGAGAAGATGGAGACTTTGCTATTTCTAAGCTCCTTTAGCTTTCTCTGACCTTCACCTTCACACGCTCAGCACAGCACGATGACCTTTCAACAACCACTGTGAAAGCTCCTGTTCCAGTTAGATGCAGGTAAGCTAAGGAACACAAGTAACTGAGCTCTCATACAACAGATCATGTGGGAGTAAGAAGAAAGAGTTGAGCACAAGTTAATTGTATCTGTCTGATATATCTCCTTAGGCTTATGGTTCCCCAGAATGCCCATCCTCTTGGGAAAACTGCACCAAATCTGTGCATGCTGACATTTTTGGAAGTCCCATGAGCAACAGCACCGAGACACACGCTAAGGATTTGTTGAGTCAAGTTGATTTTAGTCATACCAAAGAGAATCAAGTGAGTTGAAAGCTAAAGGTAGGATTTCACTGTGGTCTCACTGTATAATTGGGACCTTCCAGAAATAAACAGTGCACCTAGGGAAGGCTGCCAGCAGATCACGAGGTGGTGGTTTTCCTCTCCTAATTAGAGACAACGCAATGAGCTACAGGTGGAGGACCATGTTGGAAACAACAGTCCCAGCTGGGAAACTCCTACCTTGCTGATCACTGGGACCATCAATCCCCTCCTTCAAACAAAGAGCCATCAGACAGGTCTGTAGCCTTGTTTTCCCCTTTTCCAGTAATTTCTAGGTCAGTAGGAAAGAAGTCACAAATTGCAAATGTTTCCTTTAATGCCTAGATCTCAACACTGCAGCACTTCACAGGGTCCTGAGCCAGGGCGACTGGAGCTGGTGGTATTAGACAAGGGTGGAAAATTGATCTCTTCCCAGCAAGATTTAGAGGCCAGTTGGACAGGAAATTACTCCAGCTGGGCACTCTGTGCCCATCTCTCAGCTCTTCCTGCAGCTAGGAGATTCACTCTATAATTGCTTTCTTAGTCCACATTTTATCCTCAGCTGACAGAATTCCATTAGGGCGATACAAGCTGCGTGATAAAGGGATGTTTGTGTCTCACATGGGCTGTAAGTCATTTCTCAGCAAACAAGCAAATAGTCACAGAAATGGGCAAAGAGACCACTGAGCCAGGAACCCTCCTCCTTGTGCTCCAAATACCAGGACCTCAGCGCTCAAATGGAAGCAAACACCCTCCCAATATGTTATACTCCTCCCTGCTCTTCCGAGGAGACACATCAGTGCACATCTCCAAAATGAACACTTATTGCTGCAGCACGTCTGAACGGACAATAATCAGGCAGGCAGATGTGCAGGCCAGCACCTCCACAAACGAGGGCCCCGTGCAAACAGAAGCCACCGTGATTGGTGACACCACAAATAGCAAGTGGCCTATGTATGGGAAACTAATGAAATGAATGAAATTAATAAATAAAAATTAAATGAAACTAACATTGTATTACATCTGAGCACACACGTCTGAAGAGTAAAACAGATTGGTCACACTCGCAGAGTGTGCAAGAGCAACCATTCCCAACAGGACCTTCAGGACTATTTTGGAAGAAAAGGAGTGACCTTCTAAACATAATGATGCAGCTACAAGATAGACACAATGAATAAAGCTGAAAGGGAATAAAGGAAAGAGCATCAAATGCTGTAGTGTGCATAGTTACACTATCTATAGTACTAGTGAAACCATTACTAGGCAGTCAGTTCTGGAGTTTACTTTTTTTTTTTAAGACTATTGAAAGGAATTTGGCTACTTTAGTGACTCTTACCAGAAGAGTGGCACCTGTTAAGAGTCCAGTCTCCTGGATCAGCAGCCCCAGAACACTGAGGCCAGCCTAAGGCATCCCTCCACAACAAGTCTGCTCACACCAGTGCTGGTTTGCACTCCAATTGCTCCCTGTGTTCCCCAGGCTGGTGCAGAGGAGCACCCAGCAGCCAGGATTGCCCAAGCAGACAGGGAATGGGAAATGCTTCTGTCTTACAGAGTAAAACCCACTGATTCCAAGGGAAAGCAGGCATCATCCCCTGCATGAGCCAGAATTCAGGTGTCAATACAGCACTGTGTTTGCTCTTACCTGACTTAGGCTGAGAAGTGAGGGTTTAAAGACTCAACATTCACCCTCCCTGACCAATTGCTCTAATCCTCCACCACTGGCAGCAAGTCCTATCTCTGGTGGTTCCGGTATGTTATCTGGTGTACAAGATCTCTGTCCAATCTCACAACATCCAGTCACTCATTAACATTGTTGAGCTCTTGCTGAAGTTATCAGTCTGGCAAAATGTCCCTGAAATGATAGGACCAAACATCACTATGGAAAAACACCAACACACCAGGAACATGGGAAAAGCCAAGGACCAGGAAATCTTAGAGAAAACAGCATCACCTAAGCAGGATGCTGTGGTGCAATTTTATATTCCGGTCCAGCCTGAGCCATGAGAAGGGCTCAGTTTAATTTAGCTGCTGTACGTGGCTCCTCATGTAGTTCTTAAGGGTTCATCCTCCAAAATGAGGATGAGTCTCCCAACGCAGTAATACACAAACTTCCATATCTTCTATGCTGTCTTCTACACTGCCTGCATCACTGCTTGCTCCACAGGACAGGTGCTTCTTGCTGTTAGTTAAAGCCTGCTGCAATAAACCACAAAAAGGCAGAAACTGAAAACAGAAGCTGCAGGCCTTCCCAGGCACCCTGGTTTTCAGATTACACTGTGAAGATGGATAAAAAAATATTGTTTTAAAGATCAAAAAGTAGACAGCATGACAGGTACTTCCTCACAGATTACTCCTTTATCCTCTGCCCTTCTCAGTGTCATTGTGGGACAAACAAACTTGTTTCTGTTATCTTGATCCAGCCCCTTTAAAGGAAGTTATTACAGGTAAAGGTGAGCAACGATAAAGGTTTTTGAGCAGCACAGAAATTGGAACTGGGCAAAAGTCTACTAATTTACATCAAAGGCTTCAGCAAGAATTCATATTAATCCTTCCTTTTCTTTTCTCCTGCTTTTGACAATGTTGAATGATGCTACTGTGCACATTCTTGCTGAAATTGTGCCTGACATTGACTGAAGTGCTCCGTGGGGATTTTCTTGATAGCATGTTTACTCTTCCTCTTTTCCCTGTTGTAAATGCTAGCCTGACATCAATGTACTTGTGAGTAGTTAGTTAAAAAAAGGTGAAAAACGGAATAAGACTTTTTTAATCCTGATTCACTGTGGAAATGGGTCAAGTATCTATGTTTGAACATACAGGGCTGACAAGGACACTTAATTATCTTTGGTTCTATAAGGGCTTATTATATCTCAGCTCCAATTAGGAGGGCAAATGCTGACATCTCCTACCCCACAGAGATTAATGAAGTATTTTCTAAACATTATGCTATGTTCTATATATGATTGACTAGAATCAAGGACTTCATTAGGCCTTGCCTTGGTGCTGTGTGTCATCCCAGAGCAGACAGCTCTGGCAAACCCTTCTGTCAGACAGACACTGCAGGGCAGGGTGTTCCACGACTTCATAATTTTGTGTAAATATTTTAAAGACTTTTATGGTCTTTCCACAGGGTGGCAATTGTGGGGAACTCCTGCATGGGTAAAAGGAGCTGGTAGGAGAGGTTGTCAGAAGGTACAAGCCAGTGTTTCTGTGCCAGACCAGCTGCACTGGATACAGATTTCCAGAGGCAAAAGGTGTGAAAACTGGCTGCTGTTACCAACTGACCAGTGAGGAAGAGCTGGTGGCAGACAAACGGACAATAGACAGAACTGTGACCCATCTGAGCATGACCAAGTATTTTGCAATAATTTACAAAACCTGGAGTTATGTCAAAGGATTAGGACTGAAACACCATTAGTCATTAGTCCATCACATAGGAGTTGAGATGCTGCAGACAGACAGAGGGAAGACAGATGAGCACAGAAAGCTCTCTCCCCCTTACCTTTTCTGATCAATAAGAAGGATGCTATTCTGTGCCAGGAAACACGACGGGTTTCATTTCTCTTCACATTCAATGCAATTTTCTCTGAAGAATAAACAATGTGACAGGCCTCCTCTAGAGTTTGCCTACATGAAAAATCTGTGATTGTGCTTTAAATCTTAAAACCCTTACTGTAGCCTCTCCTCTTCCACACACATACATTTATACCTGTTCTTAGCCCAACCAATAACCCTCCTTTCAGTTCCTCCTCCTCCTCATTTTGGAGTTGCATGTGACGATTACCTGATTTGGAGCAAAGGTTAAAACTTGGTTCTTGGTAGAGCCATGCTGGTGAACACCCCAGTGTCCTCAGAACAACAGAGGGTTCTTCTGTCAGTGCAGCTTGGGAAGAGCCTTTAAATGCAATATACTCACACATGCTATAAAGACCCTTTAAGTACAATACACTCACATACGCTATTTGACATTTAGAAGTGAAGTGTTTTGTATTTGGTACAAAATACATTTTGTTGCTCCATCAGTACACAGAAATCTGGGAAACACATTGCTGTCGTGTCTTTTCAGCTTAGTCAACAACAGTTAAGAAGTACACTTTTTATAAGCAAATATACAAGATACTGCACTCCTCATTAGTACAGAAAGGGAAAGAGCACATTTTGATTCTGTATCAGGAGCTGCAATAGTGTATCTCTGTTTTGTGTCTAAAAGCATATACTTACTTCAGAGTGTTCACTTCTCTCATGACACAATGAGAGAGCTCTAAGTGAGAAAGGAAGACTCTTCTACGGAAGAGATTTACAGGTTGTCACAACCGACAAATTTTCAAGTGAAAAGTACATTTGCATAGCTACAAATCCTGCAGCATAATTATTTGGTTAGAGTTTTCATTTAAATGACTACATATGCAGGGTATTTTGTGTTTAAAAATGCAGTTCACTCCTTACCTTCTAGTAGTTAAAATGTGTTTACCATTTCTCAAAAGTGATGATCTGTTGCTGGCAACAGATCTGGCTGGTGCAGCACAGAGGTAGGGCCTCCTTGTTCATATAACCAAATTCAGGCAAAATAGGAGAAAAGAGCATTGCTCTGTAGCAGGAAGACTCTGAAGAAGGTGTAGAGTGCCTGTCAACAGCACTTCAGGCAAAACACCTATTTTGCTTTTCTCGTAGTAGTGAAATAATGAAAGAAACAATTACTTCACTGCAGAAGATGAAAGAAGTGGCAGCTGAGACTTACTTTCTAAACTTTGACAAACCTACTTCCTGATCTCCTTTTTCTAAAAGCATTCAGCACACTTCTCCATACCCAGTGGAGCCTCTCCAGATGTCAGAAACAGCGTCAGCCCCTAAAGAGAGCAATGGCATCAAAACATACAGTGGCAGCCCAGAAACAGAGACATAAAGAATGCACTCTAATAAAGTGCATTTCCCAAAGAACTATTTACAGGCATCAGAAACAAAGCAAACACTTCCTTCTAGCGAGGAGCTTCATGACCATCCGAGCTGGGACTTAGGAATTAAAGCTTGAGAAACGCTCTGAAAGATCTCCTTATAACCATCCTGCTTCAGCCAAGGCCTTGGTACCGGGCAGAACAGTCGTCAGTTAGCAATAAGGTTCTCACATACTCCTTTATGTCCCTTCCTCCCTGGATTTTCAATTAAGAAGGGGAAAAAATAATCAGACAGATAAGGACAATTAAAAAAACCCAGAAAACTGAATTAATGCTTTAAATTTCATTACTGAAGAAAATTTCCTCTAGTGAATAAAACTTCCTCTCATAAGACAGAAGGTGGTTCAGCAACAGCAGACGTGGAAATCTTCCATTTGGACGACACATCTCGGAGATCTAGATTGCAGTTATGTAGGGCTGGATGTATTCAGGACCTTCCAGTCACAATCCCTTGTTATCTTTTCCTCCTCTGCAGTCCTTTTTCACATATGCAGGTTTTTGGACGCAAAGCTGTTAGGGAAAATTGAGCGCTGTTTTAAGACTGTACCTGTATTATAACAGTGAAGCCACAGACTAAAATAAGGAAGAAACATTCCCATTTCTCTTTCTATCCCAGAATGAAAGAAAGCGAAGCTACTCTTCTCACTAGTGGTTCTTACACTGAGTGCTGCCAATTTTTTCACAGTCCCACAGAATCCCTTTCCTGTGGAATCTGGTCTGAATTCAATGTTGACGCTCTTCTGAGTGGGAGGTTGAAGCTACTTTTCTCACTGGTGGTTCTTACACCGAGTGCTGCCAATTTTTTCACAGTCCCACAGAATCCCTTTCCTGTGGAATCTGGTCTGAATTCAATGTTGACGCTCTTCTGAGTGGGAGGTTGGACCCTCCCACAGGAGGGGACACCCTGAGGTCTCCTCCAATCCAAATCATTCCACAAATCTCCTTTTTCAAGCACTGCAGCTGATACAGTAAGTGCTACAGAGGAGCCATGGGGCATATGGCAATAGGCAACCCTCAGCTTGACTTCAGAGACATTCTGTGTCCTTAATGCCTGGACAATTGATGTGATGGCCATGGACATGACAGCTGTTCTTTGCTGGACATGGGGTATGTCTGCACTGGAGCTGGATGTCATTAGAACAGACACAGAGATGTTCTAAATGCTTTGGACACGGCTAGTGCTGACATACTAATAACTTTGAAGCTGTATTTGTACAAGCAATGGCATTTCAAATCCTTCTCCTACAGAACTGTTATTAAAAGCCATCAAACAATTTCTGCAACACTTTCTAAAGGAACTAATTGGAGAAAGTGTCATGCTCAGGAGAGAAAACCAATCATGAATATACCAGCTTGGCTGAGAATTTGTAATGTATTTAGGGAGCTATTCTGAGTAATTTACAATGAATGACTAGGACTCTTCAGACTATAAATACAATCTACTCTGTCTCCTTGGGAAAAAAAGAGGTTGTCTTTTTAATTATCACTTTGTAAGAGAAAAGACCAACCAGAAAGACAGTGGGAGGAATAAAGTCAACATGTTTTCCCCCTTGTTACACTTATCGTGATTTTTGTATTTGCTTGAGGAGCAACAAGCAGCTAATTCTGAGACACACACGTATCATCTCTAAAGCTGCTTAAAAGGACAGCGGAGATGCGATGAGCCTATTATTCCAAAAGCTATCTATGAACCAGCAGAACTAACACCAGTTTTCAGTTTATCTTCAGTTTCTTTCCTGAGGACTTCTGAGTATGTGCTTTACAAGCTATGACTACATGCCACATACATCTTTGATTTACACAATCCACTTTCAGATTTAGACATAGAATAAAAAACCACCAGAGTATGTCATTCTGGGTTTGCCTTCCTGTGGCAGAAAAAGTAGAGCTAAATATATAAAAGAAGTGTAAATCACCCCACTTTTCCCAGTTTAGGTCTATAAAAGTGCTCATTATCCATATTGTATCTGTAGAAAGTAAGCAGAAGAAAACTGGAGAAGACAGAACTAACCTGGATCAGCCACAACCTGCTTCTTTTTGCTGTTGGTGACAATCTCATTTTCATTCATCATTCGTACATCCTGATCTCCCACATGATTGCTGAAAAGATTAAAATCAGTACAACAGCCAAAACAATCAACATTGTGAAAAGTTATGAGAGCCACAGAGAAGGTTACCAAATAAGTTATTTAGGTCCCGGAGGCTAAACAAAGCTGTGAAGCACAGCAACATTAGATGAGATGATCGAGAAAGGAAAGGCATTGTGTCTGCATCCACCTGAAGAATTCCTTGCCAGTTTTAATTAGTGGCATTCATTCAGGCACATACTCCAATATAAATATTATATTCACTCTACAATTTTCCTGCCTGCCTACACAGCTTGAACCACATTAAGCAAAGTGAGATTTCAAATCTGAGCTGTACAAAGAGGGTATAAAAATCCCTATATGGAACTTAACGCTGTTTTGTAATGTTGGTATAGCATTATTTGAAAGTGTTCTGAACTAAACAAAATTCATTTACTGTGACAACTTTTGTTCACAGGCTGCTGCAAAATTTTAACAACTTGTTTTTGGGAAAGAAGCAATAACTTCAAAGTTAAATTAAATTAAACAAATTACAGGGAAAAAAATATTAGCTGAATGGAAAGTTAAAGAAAACATCACTAATAACATCTCCCTTTCACACAGACAAAAACAAAACATCCATGCCTTTGGAAAAAAGAAGCGTATTTTTCTTTCCTCTACAAATACTGCACAAAATAGGTTTCTATTTTTGGAGAAAAATGTAATGTCTCCCAAACTGTCAGAGTGAAACAGGGGAACCAATACTGAAGTAAATCAGAACTTATGCTATTGATGATAACATCAGACTCAGGTTCAGAGTTCATCAAATACTGAACAGTGACATGTGAAAGAGAATAGGCCAAAAACCAGAAGCAACATGAGCATTTTTAAAATAGAGGGATATTATCCAGCATGTAGTAAGGGATTTGTCTTCTACTGCTGAAGTATCCTGTATTTTAGCAAGGTAGTAAGTGAAAAAAAGGAAAAGACCATTGCAAAACAGCATGAGAAGTTAAGAGCAAGAAAGCTCCTGCGCAGAGGTCTAGAAAAGAGCCTCAGCATGTTCTTGACTGGAAAACAGATCATGCAGTTTGCGTGAGCGCAGAAGTATACACCTCTTAAAACTAAATCAAAGGATATATGTCTTCTAAATGTGTGTAAAGGAAGTTATGTGAAAAAGATCTATGATTACAGCTGGTGCTTCTCTGCTTCCCATAAAATAACTTTACTCATAGAAAGATGTTAAGAAGGAAGTAAAAGTTCATTTTTCCTCCTCCTTTTTGTATCCCACTGAAAAATTTCTCAAAACCCTTCTTTCCTCAAGACATTTTCATTTCAGTAACTTTTTCACATGAAAAATTGCTTATTTCCAAATTTAACCACGACAACACAGTCACTTGTACAAAAACATGAGTCTAACAGAATACAGCCAAACAGCCAAACAATTTATTTCAACATCTGGCAGTACCAGTAGCCAACAGCCAATGCTCTGGAGAAACACTGGAAAACAAACCCTGTAGGTAAATGTGAACTTCTGTTCTCCATCAGGACAGCTTACATTCCTTCCACTTATTTCTAAATATTTGAATATTCTTCCAAATGAATTGTGCTATTTTTGAATGCAAAACTGTCACCTTTTTTCCAAGTGATGTACGTGCAAGACATTCTATTTGTTAGCTGTGCAATGTCTAAGGAAGTGTTTATTTCTATAAGCTTTTGATTTTTTTCACTTTTCAATCTCATTTAAAACAAATTATTCTTTCAATCTTTATTTTCCTTGCTAGGGACTGCTTTTTAGTTCCTATCAATCCTGACCTGCTAAATCTAAGTGCATTTTTCACCGCATTTCATATTTTCTGTGAGATTGCCAACTTAGTGGTTTCAAAGTGTCATTCCTCTGAATGCAATTCATTTCTCATTTAAGAAGTTCATTATTTTAGAACGTTTATGAAATAGTAGAATTCTGGTTCCTTAATTAGTATCTGTGTCAAATCAGAGGACTTACTTTGCTTTGCTTTTGATATTTTGTTCATTGTCATTAACTTCTTTTTTCCTCCATGTAATACCTCTGGGATTTATTATTTTTTCTCTAAGGAAGTCTACCTTCTTTCTTTTGTGTTTATTCCTATAGGCTTCCATGAAAATATATATACACATATGAATCATAAATCCCAGAAAGTGCTAAAAAATGCTTACAAATAAAGCTAGTAATCTGGTATTTAAAATCCTATCGGTTATTTCTCATTAAGTGAAGCTGAATACGCTTTGGAAGGGAACTTTCTATAGCAATGAACATATTGCTGACATTAGTCACACAAAAACATTTTCTGAAAACAAGATTCTTTCTTCCAGTCAAGATCCACTCACATACCTGATAACAGTTCTCTTCTCCTGATGGCAAATCTTCTCATCATCTGTAAAGAGAATGGTGTGATACGGGACCACTGGATCGCAGGTCGGCAGGATGCCCGAGACCACATGGGTCACCATATCCAGAATCCCATTGTAGACCAGCAAGTCATCCACCAGAAGCTAAAGATATTTAAGAAACAAACAAACAAACAAACCATCTAGAAATCAGGCAGTGCCTCCAGCAATTGTCTCAGTTAACTAGAAATCATTTTGCCCCATTTGTTTTACAAGTCTGGTCATTAGTTTAGCTTTTGGTCCCTAAAACTTACATTTCTTTCTATTCTCTGCTGGGGTTTGATTTTATTTTTTTTCCAAGTTTTTGTCTTCTCACTGATGTTTCTAACTCAGCTTTCAAGGAGGTAATTAAAAATGTATTTCGTGTTTTATATAATTGCCATTCTATTAACTGGAGTGAATCACTCTTAAATCTAGGAATTAATGAATCTCACCTCACTTCAGCTGTCTAAAACTTGGGTTTGCAGTTTAAACAAGTTTTCCAGGCCTGCTCTATAGTCACTGGAAAAAGAAAAGCATTATCCTATCTCAAGACAATTATCTAAGAAAAAAAAATAATCAGATAAAGTGTTCTTTCCCAGGACAAGAAAGGGAGGACAGATGACTGGCATAGATTAGTCATTTTAATACTAAATACAGAGTTAAGTAAGATGAATCCCATCCTTTGAGATTATATGGAATCACACTTCAGTAAACTGTGAAAAATGAGGACAGCAATCAAGCAAGCTGACTCACCAGAACATACAAAATGCATACAAAAATTACTTACACCGAATTCTTTCACACCTCTCTGAGGTGTTTTGGCATAATTCCATAACTTGATCATTGACACAGTAGTAGGTACATCAAAAATGACATATACTCTATTCACCTGTAAAAGAGAATTAATTTATATTTATGAGCACAAATTCCCCAAAGAAATGAAATTCTTGTGCATGTAGCATCAAAAGAGGTCCATCTTTAACAAGCTCGAGGACAGCTAAGTGATGCTCAGGATTTAAGTTCAGGTATCCTCCGTGTTGTTAACTCAGAGATGTTGCCTCTACCCCAGAGCTGCCTTCTCAAATGTACTTCTAACTCACCAGAAGATGACATCTACACCTGAGCCTGTCATCCTGGACAGCTCGTCAATCAGAGGAGACACTTTCAATGAGTATTTCATCAACCAAATACGGACACGTGCTTCAGGATAAGACAAGCTGGTGTTCTGTTCCATTCCATTCCTACCAAGTATGAATGGAATCCACCTTTCTATTTGCCAGACTAAAGTTTATCCTATATCCCCTGACTTTGAAAACTCTTGTACAAATTGTGCAATTTCTGTGTAAGGTACACTAGTAGGAATATAGAGATAATTCTCCAGATGCTTCCCAAGCAGTTATTCCTTGCGGTATTGTTCATTTTACTTTCAGTGACATTAATGTCAAGATGTTAAGACCAGAGATTAGGCTGTAGGAAAGCAATCTCGCCTGTTACAGTTAATTCTATGCTATTTCTCTTCCTTTGATGAGCTATTATATCAACTTCGGGTCAAAATATCTTAAGCTTTATCTCTAGCATCCTCTGAAGTCTTAATCCTTCGATGCACTGGAGAGATATTGTTAGTTGCATTAAATCATTATGCACTTTTTCTACCAAAGAAAGAAAGGTCGATGTGATCAACAGAAGTGTTTATATCTGATTTTACAGAAGACAATTTGGGCATAGTGTCCAATAATAATTGTCATTCTCACAACAAATGATAAATTTGATGGAAAATACATTCAAACAAACAAATGAAATGACAATAAGTAACAGGGGAACAAACAATTCACATTGTACTTTCATTAGTAATAAATTTGCAAAAGATAAACCAATTTTTCAAATTAGAAAGGAAGAGGTATTCAGAAGGGAAAAGAAAGGCCATGATATAAAATTTCCTTAAGGCTTTTGAACCTTCCAATAAAGCAAAGAGTTAATTAAGCTTTCTAGGCAAGTGGCAGGTTTCAAAGCAGCCTAGCAATGAGGATGGGAGTACCCATGGGCTCTGGTTCAGCAGCCCAGCACCAGGAGGGTGAGGAATGGGCTGATTGCTGGATCCCTCTGTGCTTCCTGGCTGTACAACCATACCACGGGAGATGGAAGAGAGAAAAGTACTATGTAGATCTTGCAAAGGTATAATTTGCTACAGTTTAAGGACAGAAAGTGCCATTAAATTGCTTACTCTTCCCTCCTGCATATCACACTTTATCAATTTACCCTTTTACTACTGGTATCTTATGTTCTTCTACAGTACTTTGGTGTCAGACACGAGACAGCACATGATTCTGTGCTACAACTCCAGGTACTGTTATTTTCCTGTTAGCAAGATGAAACAGGCTCTGCAAGCATGTCTTTTATAAGGACATGAGCAAATTCAGATGGCTGTCAAATCAATCACTCGTGACGATATAATGGATATCTGAGCATCCCATCAAATTAATTACCAGGATTCAAGATGTGGGATCTACACAGTAGAAGCCTCAAGCATTACACAGACCTTCCATTTCCCTAAGAAATGCAAGTGGTCAGTACTCCCAACTGTACTTAAAAGCTTCATCTTAATTATACCCACTGCATTACAACATATAATGATATATGAAGTATTTTCAAAATTGACTTCTTTGCTTTTAATATTTTAATTAATAACTGTAACATATGGAGTAAAGATTTTTCCAACACAGTAAGCTACAAGATATCACATGTAAGGTTTAAATTTTGTTACTTCTCAAATCCACCCACTTCTAAGAAATAAATACATCTTAACAATGTCCATAACAGGCCCATAAAAACGTCTTCTCCCAAAACAAAGCCAGAACCCATCTAGGTTTACCTACTTTTCCTGTTTAGATATTTGATATCCCATATTCTAAACATGGGCTTTCTAAAAGGGCTGAATCATTTGGGGCCTTAGGACATGAAATACTAAGCCTGTCATCTCTAATTTATGAATTTGAATTCAACATGGATAATGAGATTAAAAAAATTCTCACTGCTGGAACAACATTCATTGCTTTTTGTAAAAATGAATTTAAGATCCCAGTCTTCTCCCATCTGAAAGGTGTTTATTGCATAAAACACGCATATTAAACTCCTTTGTCAGTATCTTTATCATAGTAACTGAAAAAGCTTCTACATTGGAAATTCTTCTGCTGTTGCACCATGGAGACAGGAGGATATTACAAACCTGGGAAATCTATACAGCTGCTATCTGTGCAGTGAAGAGAAAAAGGAATAAAAAGAACTTCTTCTAAATGGCAGTTATTTAGCATCATTTACTAATGTCAAATTTACCTTAAAATTAGGTATGCTTCCCTTTTGCTTTATGCTTTTAGCTACATCTATGCACATCACTAAAATGGAAAAAAAAAATAATGTACCAAACCAGGAAGAACTGGTGCAAGCCACATGTGTCTGCCATCAGTTGTGTCATTTACTCTGTCAATGAGTTTGTCTGGAGTTCGGACGTCGCCAGATACATCTTCTAAAACGTTGACGCTATCTGGAAAAGCAGCAATATCTGAACAAAAAAACTTTAAGAAAAAATAACCAAAAAATACATTTCAGAAACACCATGCTTACAAGTTAATTCATGCTTGCTCTTCCAGACTCCATGAGCATTTGCCACTACAGCAGTAAAACTTAAAAATGCTCTGAGCATTTCACACAGGCAGCTGAGGAACTCGGGGGCACGTTTTCAAAGCAGGACAACCCTTACTGATTCTGGCATTCAAAATTGTCTTAAATATAGGAATAAATTAACTAGCTGCATTTAATTTATTTTCAAATGTGTGTTTACGACTTTATCAATGAAGTTCCCTTATCAGGAATAGGCACTTCCCAGCTTCTTTGTGACAAAGCCCCATTTTTTTAGCACAAACTTGTGAAGCTCTCCATATGAAATATATCTCAAGAAAAGTATCCTTGCAGGAGGTAGTCATCAGTCAGACTAGGTTTTGCTTGAGTTCCTCAAGGTTTGTGATAAAAATCATTAACTGTTGAATAAGGCCTTCTTTCAGTTCTTTGAGAAGGAAAGATTAAACCTTCTATGGAACAGGCTTTCTGGGTAACCAGATTTCCTCCATAAGAGAATGTTTATGTTAAACACAGATGTATGTTGAAGACATACAAAGAAACGTGGATAGATAGCACTGTCTTCAGAATTATAAATCCCTTGCAATCCAGTTTGAGGGACATTATTCGCCCCTTGTCTTGCTTTCTAAAAAGCCTGAGTCTGTAAGTATTTATAAAGAATTTAAGCAATAACACAGCAATGCCTCAACCATTTAAGAAAAGCTTGCTCCAGACTCGGTACTGAATCATCACATTTAGTACTGCAGTAAGACAAATATGGTCTTTTTGGGATCCTAATATATCCAAGCAACACTGCTGTACAGGCAGAAACGGGCAATCATTCAAATCGAGCTGAGGTATCTTCACCTGTACTGTGAAGACATACCAGTTAAAAGCTAAGTTAAAGATCCCCTGCTCTTAGAAACAATCTGTTCTCACCTTTCAATTTCAAAATGCTTCTTCTCTATTACTGATGTTTCAAGTTCGTCATGCATCATACAAGATACCAATAAAAATAGGTCTCAGGAGAGAGCCTTTATTCCTTTTTCATTGTATCCTCTATTTCCTAGGCAATGAGGACCCTCAGAGATGTACAATTCATGCAGCTTCCATGCTCTTTACCTAGTTGGCTGAGAAACTCTGTTTCTTCCACATGAAGGAATTACATGAATTACACGTTAGGGTATGAAGCTTTCAGCTCTTAAGAGACTTCAGCTGATACAGAGCACCAAGGTGTAACCCTGATGACTGTGAATCTTTCAAACACGTCCTTCATTCCCTCTGTTAGTCACCCAGGGAACAATGAATCAAATTCAGTCTCAGCCCTTATCTTCACAACTGGATCAGGTGTCCAGAATCGCCTAAGGCTCCAGAACAAGATTTATGAAAAATTTATTTCCTGTGGCACAATGAAAGATTCCATAACAAAGAACCGAGCTCAACCTTTACTTATGAATTTATAGCTCATCAAACTTTCTGCTCCTTTCATACTATAGAGGCAATAAATGTTGATAGCAAGAAGTACCATATCCTTCTTCAGCCTTCCCTTCTCTAACCTTGTCCTGCTTTGTTCAGAGAATAAATGTTCTGAAAGTATATAGAATACATTAGAATATATAGAAATCACAGAATCACAGAATTGTAGTGGTTGGAAGGGACCTCAGAGATCATCGAGTCCAACCACAAAAACAAAAAAAAAACAAAAAAAAAAAAACCAAACACACACACACAACAACACCAGCTCCCACCACCTGAACACACAACAACAACCTCCAAACCAAAAAACCATCACCCACCCACACAATACCCCACCACAAACCAGTAATCTTGGGCACTAGAGCATGCCCTGAAGAACCATGTCTACACGTTTCTTAAATACCTCCAGGGATGGTGACTCCACCACCTCCCTGGGCAGCCCATTCCAATGCTGGATAACCCTTTCAGTAAAGAAATGTTTCCTAATATCCAACCTGAACTTCCCCTGGCGCAACTTGAAGCCGTTACCCCTTGTCCTATCATCTGTAACTTGGGAGAAGAGACCGACCCCCGTCTCTCTACAGCCTCCTTTCAGGTACTTGTACAGAGCGATAAGGTCTCCCCTCAGTCTTCTCTTCCCCAGACTGAACAACCCCAGTTCCCTCAGCCTCTCCTCGTAAGACTTGTGCTCCAGACCCCTCACCAGCTTCGTTGCCCTTCTCTGGACCCGCTCCAGCACCTCAATGTCCCTCTTGTGGTAGGGGGCCCAAAATTGGACACAGTACTCGAGGTGGGGCCTCACCAGTGCCGAGTACAGGGGGACGATCACCTCTCGGGCTCTACTCACCACACTGTTCCTGATACAGGCCAGGATGCTGTTGGCCTTCTTGGCCACCTGGGCACACTGCTGGCTCATGTTCAGCCGACAGTCGACCAACACCCCCAGGTCCTTTTCTGCCAGGCAGCTCTCCAGCCACTCTGCCCCCAGCCTGTAGCGCTGCTTGGGGTTGTTGTGACCGAAGTGCAGGACCCGGCACTTGGCCTTGTTAAACCTCATCCCGTTGGTCTCGGCCCATCGATCCAGCCTGTCGAGATCTCTCTGCAGAGCCTCTCTACCCTCCAGCAGATCAACACTGCCACCCAGCTTGGTGTCGTCTGCGAACTTACTGAGGGTGCACTCGATCCCCTCGTCCAGATCATTGATAAAGATGTTAAAGAGAAGTGGCCCCAGTACTGAGCCCTGTGGGACACCACTCGTGACTGGACGCCAGCTGGATTTAGCTCCATTCACCACCACTCTCTGGGTCCGTCCCTCCAGCCAGTTTTTAACCCAGCAGAGGGTATTCCCATCCAAGCCATGGGCAGACAGTTTCTCCAGGAGGATACTGTGGGAGACTGTATCAAAGGCTTTGCTGAAGTCCAGATAAACAACATCCACAGCCTTTCCTTCATCCAGCAAGCGGGTCACTTTGTCATAGAAGGAGATCAGGTTTGTCAAGCAGGACCTGCCCCTTGTGAACCCGTGCTGGCTGGGCCAGATCGCATGGGTGTCCCTCATGTGTTGCATGATGGCACTCAGGATGATCTGCTCCATGATCTTACCAGGCACCGAGGTCAGGCTGACAGGCCTGTAGTTCTCTGGATCATCCTTACGGCCCTTCTTGTGGATGGGCGTCACATTTGCCAGACGCCAGTCGGCCGGGACCTCCCCAGTTTGCCAGGACTGCTGGTAAATGATGGAGAGTGGCTCCGCAAGCACTTCTGCCAGTTCCCTCAGCACCCTCGGGTGGATCTCATCTGGTCCCATAGACTTGTTTGCATCTAGGTGTTGGAGCAGGTCCCTCACCATCTCCCTTTGAATTGCAGGGGCTTCGCTCTGCTCCCCGCCCCTGTCTGCTAGTTTAGGGGTCTGGATATTTAGGGAACCCCCTGTCCTACTACTGAAGACTGAGGCAAAGAAGGCATTTAGGACTTCAGCCTTCTCCTCATCTTTGGTCACTATGTTACCTCCCTTATCCAGTAGAGGATGGAGGTTCTCCCAAGACCTCCTCTTGCTATTGATATATTTATAGAAATTCTTTTTATTGTTTTTAACATCCAAAGCCAGGTTGAGCTCTAGGTGGGCTTTGGCCTTCCTAATCTTTTCCCTACATAACTTTGCTACACCTTTGTAATCTTCCTGCGTGGCCTGCCCCTTTTTCCAAAGGTCATAAATTCTCCTTTTTTCTCTAAGCTGTGACCCTATCTCTTTGCTCAGCCAGGCCGGCCTTTTCCCCCGACGGCTCGCTTTACACCGCGTAGGGATGGCCCGTGCCTGGGCTTTTAATACTTCCTCCTTGAAAAACACCCAGCCTTCCTGAACACCTTTGCCCTTCAGGGATTCCTCCCATGGGACTTTTCCAACCAGTGTTCTGAAAAGGCTGAAGTCCGCCCGCCGGAAGTCCAAGGTTGAGGTTTTGCTAGCCCCCTTCCTTACCTCTCTAATAATTGAAAACTTGACCATTTCATGGTCGCTAAGCCCAAGACGGCCTCCGACCACCACATCTCCCACTAGTCCCTCCCTATTTGTGAGCAGCAGGTCTAGAGAGGCACTTCCCCTGGTCGGCTCACCTACCAGTTGTGTCAGGAAGTTATCTTCCATACACTCAAGGAACCTCCTAGCCTGCCTGCTCTCTGCTGTGTTGTATTCCCAGCAGATGTCCGGTAGGTTGAAGTCCCCAACCAGAACAAGGGCTGGCGATCGAGAGACTTCAGCCAGCTGCTTATAGAATGCCTCGTCTACCTCCTCCTCCTGGTTGGGTGGTCTATAGCAGACTCCCAGCACCAGATCTCCCTTGCTAGCCTTGCCCTTCATCTTTACCCACAAACACTCAACTCTATCATTGCTGCAATCAATTTCCATACAATCAAAACACTCCCTAACATACAGAGCCACACCCCCACCTCTCCTTCCTTGCCTATCCCTCCTGAAGAGCTTATAGCCATCCATCACAGCATTCCAGCTATGACCATCATCCCACCACGTTTCTGTGATGGCGATTACATCATAGCTGTCCTGCTATAAGTATTGTCACTCAAATACAGAGAAATACAAGCAGAGTAATCACAGGGGATAAACTGGCAATTTGGAAGAAGTAGCAAGCGATGCCAGGTGCCAATGTGCCAGGGAGCAAACTGTCTGGGTGGGTGGTAGAAGGATACTGTTCTCAGTCAGCAAGATCTGGTCTCCATGTTCATTGAACAACTCAAGTCCATTCAAACCAATGTAGTATGGATCGCCCCAGCTTGTCAGGAGCTGAAACTGGAAAATAACTGAAAAGCAAAAAGCTGTTAAGGAATATTTTGATACTTTGTTCTAACAGACTACTTAATTTGCAGTTTCAAAAATCATTGTGCAACCCACATCCCGATGTCAGACACCCTTATTTGCAGTTTAGGAGAGGGAGGAAAGATCTGCTTTTCACTTCTGACTTCACTATGTTTTAAATCTCTCCAAATAAACTATTTTCATTTAGGACCAGAAACCTGCCAGCTCTATGACTGATAATACACACACAAACATTTGCAGGTGGCACAACTAGGCAAAAGTCTTATCTCTCTGTTTACATGTAAACATGTTCACATATATATATGTTTATATATGTTCTTTCATCACATGAAGAACTATTGGATTTTTTTTAGCGTGTGTGTTACCTTCTTGTACGCTGTAACTTAGTAACACCACAGCTCCTATGTGGAGCCTTTAGTGCCCTCCTGTTTTTCCTGAATATGCCTTTGCCTGGTTCTGATAATTGGCCATCAAATATGTCCCTGAATTAAATGGCAGAAAATGAAATGCTGGAGTCTGTGCTGTCTGTTTCTCCAATGGAGCATTTGTTTATATCTCTTTGCTCTACCCAGACAGTTTTCATGAAACCAGCAGGAACTTAGTACTGCTGAGACCTCATTGTCTCCGAGCTTGGTTAGAACAGCCTAAAGGATTTAAAAGGCCTGTCATATGGATGGCAAGGATCATCACAAAAGCCTATATTTATCTAGGAAAACTTAAGATTAAACAGCCACAAACATTAAGAAAAACAGCAAAAACATTACACAGTTCTGGTCAACCTTAATAAAGATATAAAATGAAACAAACATTCAAAAATATGCAAAAAAACCCAAAGACTACTTGTCGTTTTGACAGGCTGGCTGGGTACTGTGCTAACGGACCTCTAGCTCCGGCTTGGATGAATTATAAAAGAAAAAGCTACGAGAGTATCTGAAAACAGGTCACACATTCATATATTATGTTCTTAATTCACACTTAAGAAGCTCAGGACTCATAACCATTAATATATCGCTCTATTCTATACGACAAGTAAGAAAATGACAGAGAAGGATACAACCACACGGCATTAATGGTGCTTCATAGTCCATACTGGCTTGTTCCATTCTCTTTGAACCAGTCCTGCCACAAAAACAAGACAAAGTGGTTTCTTCACGTACCCTTGGCTCACTCAGAAAAGAAGAGAACAAACCCAAAGAACTGAATCTCCACAAACAGCTCCCCCACACCCTCTCTGGCTGTGATTATGGACTAGATTGTCCTCTGATCTCAATAAAATCTGATTAACAGAACATAGTTAAAATCCAATGGAACATTATGCTCTAAGGGCTTCATATTTTCTTCCAGGTGCCTCATACAGTTGACTTCAACAGAGAATATGAAAGAATACTAAACAATTAAGAGAAATTGTGTCGTTCAGGTAGCAAAAAGTCCTATTTTACCTCCTTTGTACTTTATTAATCAGCTGGGGCTGCAGATAGTCAAGAAAGAGAATTTCTTGGGCAAAGTCAAAATGGCAGTTGCCTGGTCCCTTGCGGATAAGAAAGCCCTCTGGTGGGGAGATCCTGTGATCATCCAGCGACACATGGACTACCTTAGCCTTGTTTAAAATAACATAAGATTAGATGACATTACATTACATTACGTAAAATAAAAATAGATCCAAAACAATTGCATTCACTTCACAGGTTGAAATAATTTCCATAATTCTGTTGTATTTATTTCATTCCTCTACAGTATGACATTCTTTGGCAAAAGAAAGCCTACACCAGCAGATACCAGTTGCAATCCACAGTGTGCAATTCAGAGTATCATAGCTGACACTGAGGGGGATGGGAGAGACAAGGATTTGGGAAGAAAAAAAAGAAAAATGAAGTATTGAAGAGATCCTTCAATTACTGCATCTCACTAGATCTCAGTGAACTGAAGCTTCCTTTCTACACTGAAAGGGTCATCAAGCATTGGAACAGGCTGCCCAGGGATATGGTGGAGTCACGATCCCTGGAGGTGTTTAAGACACATAGGTGTGGTGCTGAGGGATACGGTTTAGTGGTGGACTTGACAGTATGAGGTGTACAGCTGGACTCAATGATCTTCAAGGTCTTTTCCAACGGACTTGACAGTGTTAGGTGTACAGCTGGACTCAATGATCTTAAAGGTCTTTTCCAACCTAAATGATTCTATGACTCCTGAGCCTGCAGCAGCACATACATATATCCACAGAACGGAGAGACGCAGCTTTCACATCAGCCTATGTCACAAAGGTGCTTTGAGGAGACAGAGTCATCCTTCTCCTCAGTGTCCTGCTGGATCAGGCCTGATTGCCCAGCACTGGCTGAAACCATCAAGAAATCGAATAGCCTGGTGCTCTCTTGAGAGCAGACTCTTTTGGGTATCTGTTGCATTTATGGAAAGCATGTATTTCAACAGTTTTATTTATCTTTGTGGCAGGTGGCACTTGGACTCGTATTCCAACCAGTGCTATACGTAACCTAAGGGCATATGAATAAAGCAGAGGTACCTGTACCAGGCAGGAAGAATTGAGCCTTGTCACACCCTAGACACATGAACGTCATGCAATCTCTGAAGATTAAACTAAATAATTCATGCACAGTTATTCAGATGATGCAGGAGCCCTGCCTGGCCCCTTCGTCCTCCCCAATTAGCACCATCTGGTGTTGTACACATGATCCCAGTCACTAAGAATTTAATTCTGCAGCAACAATTATCCCTGCTTCTTGCCCTGAGATATGTTAAATATAACTTAATGTTAATGACAAGCTGCATTTATTGCACTCTTTCACTAACTGCTGGTTTAGGAAGGAAGAATACCTGTAAAATGTAACAAGATGGCCTTATAACTGGCACTATGATTAAAGCTTACTGATTAAGGGACTAGAACCAAAATAGAGTTAGTTAACAAAAACCAATTCAGTCTAAAGGTAAAGTTTTCTAATCTTTGGATTTTATACTGACTAATGGATATATGATAATTTGAGTTTTGTATGCAAATATTTAATTTTCATTTTTTATTACAATTTCTATTTAAAAACATATGTAATATTGATAGTTAAAATTCCCATTTCAGGTGTCTTTTGGAGGAGAACTTAAAAACATTCAGAATTTTCTGCAAAGCCTGTATATTATCAGTGACCTGATATTTCTAACAGCTCTCATATTCGTAGATGACTTCTTACTCATTACAATTTCAGTAAGTTCCACATGCAATACCCCAAAAGCAGATAATTTTCACGAAAGAACTTATAAACATTCAGAGTTTTCTGCAAAGCCTGTATATTATCACTGACCTGATATTTGTAACAGCTCTCATATTCATAAATGACTTCTTATTCAATTTCAGTAAGTTCCACATGCAATACCCCAAAAGCAGATAATTTTCACGAAGACTTTTTTTTCCCCTACACAAACATTTCTTGATTTGAAAATCTCAGGTATTGTACTAAACTAGAGGAAGTGGCTGGTTAATTTTCACACAGCATGAAGATTAATTAGGAGAGGACGTCTGTATGACTACTAAGTATGGAGAAAACTATTTTTTGTTTCATCTTTAATACGCTTGGGAACAAAGAAAGGAAATATCCTTTTCATATCAGAAACTGTTTCACATGTTACTTCCCAGCTGACTCAGTCTGCAGGGCTAAGGAGAGGAAGTGAAAAATCCACTGAAATACACTTTAACTTTAGGAAACACATATTGAATGGAAGTCTAGAGACTTGGAGATGAAATCTTACCTATTATACCACAGCTGCTTATATTTATGTGCCCTTTACAGCCCTCATTTCTAAGTAATTTTCATCATCTGAGAAGGTACTCAACCGTCACACATAGCATTTTACAAATCGCATAACAAAGCCTTCACAAGGTAATTTTTCACAGAGCTGGAAATAGCACACAAGCCTTCATTTTGACAGTTCATTGCCATTACCCTCTCGTACTGAAGCTGTGAATAGAATCCACCAGTCTGCAGCTGCCTCACAAATCACTGTATCTCATACCCGGGGACTGGTTCTTAGAAGGAGTGGCAATACTTCAACAGACAGATGTCACGAGGCCCCAGGTTTACAGTCTAAAGCCTCTTTGCTGTGACCCAGCTGATACCTCGCATCTTCAGTTTTCCAAATAATTTATTTCATCCTTTTACAGGACTGCAGGTATGAAATCATTTAAATTGTACCCACTAACTGTTACGGAACTTACAGGTGTGCCACCTGCATGCATTCTTTAGTAGACTCACCTCTATTTTCTACCTAGCAAAGTAAACCGTGAAAATATATCTTACTTTCTTTGACCTCCAAAAGACCAAATTCCATGTTAGATTTTAGAGATTTAGCTATCTCTTTCCCTCCTTTAATAACTGAGACACACATACAAGGAGTTGATTTGGCACAAAAGTCCTGTTCAAACTTTTCTCCCCTGTTCTGCCTTGGAAAAGCTTGGGCTTACAACGGTGGCGGAAAACATTCCACATCACCGCTTTGTATTGCATCTTGTACACAGAATCATAAAAAGATGTGGGTTCTATCCAATCAGAGCTCCTTCTCAGAGCACAGGAGCCTGCAAACTGAAATCAGGTGGATCTGGGCCTTGTCAAATTTAGTTTTAAAAGTCTCCCATCCCTCCAATGCTGTCCCAGAGCTGGACCGTGCTCATTGGAAAGAGTCCTTTCTTTATGCCAAATCACATCAACCAAGTAACAGATTTTACTAAACCCCCCTAGTTTTTATACAGGGGTACGTTTAGATGGTAAGCTCTACATGCTCCTGGACCCTCCCATGTGTCAAACAGGTTGGGTTAATGCAATGTCCTACAAAATCAGGTGCCATATATTAAAATCTCTAGATCAATGGTGACTTAAATGAAAGATCTTACGCTCTGGCTCTCTGGGAGACACTGACCAGTCTTTGGCACTCAACAACACCTCATGCTGACATTAAAAGATGTCAGGGCTCTGTTTATGCAGTGTTCATGCTAAGGCAATTCCTTGGAAAGTAAATTTACACAAAGAAGCAGTTCTGCAAGTTTTGCCACTATCTTGCCCAGCCCTATGAAGGATCCAGGCCTCCAATTCTTGAAGTTTTTCCAGAACTTTGCCTATCCTTTTTGTCCTGTCTCTCTCTAGTTTAACACATACCAACATTTTTCTTCTTATCCATTGACTGGGTTTGGACTCTCATCAAGAATACAACAGCTATATGTGAAGGGGAAGATCTGGAAGCAAATGGATTCATAAACTTTCTGTGCAGTGAACAGCAACTACATCTCCATTAACATTACAAGAGCACGTACAGCTTCTGAGAAAAACCCAGGGGAATGAGGGACAGCCAAACTCAGAGCACCAGTGAGACCTAACAGGCTCTCCACCAGATGTCAACTGGCAGTCAATTCTGAGAATTCAGTATGAAAAAATGAATAAAACAAGCTATTTGGAAAAAGAAGATAGGAGGTACGTTATATAATTTTAGCTAAACTATTTTAGCCAAACTGTTTGAAGATGTCAACTTTTCCTAATAAATGTTACAGCTCTAGAGACTCTTCTTGCTTCTTGGAAAAGGCAGTATTGATTGACTGGCCTTCTGTAACTTACCTAAACAGAATTTCAGTTGGAGAAGTTTTCTATAATATCCTGTGTTC
This sequence comes from Calidris pugnax, assembly GCF_001431845.1. Lineage (NCBI taxonomy): Eukaryota > Metazoa > Chordata > Aves > Charadriiformes > Scolopacidae > Calidris > Calidris pugnax. Next base: position 11,861,767 of record NW_015090794.1, read on the forward strand.
CAGGAAATAAAGAATCATATGGTAGGCCTAAATACTAGATACTGAGAGGATACCAATTCAGAATCATATATCTTGAAAATAATATGTGCTATTGTACGTGTCTCTTAAAAAAATCAGCTGTGAAGATTTCTTTAAACTATCTCTGGCTTTTTTTCAATATTTGCTGTTTGTGGAGACAGAAATGCATTATACCTGCCACAAAATTCAGACTCAGACAATCTAGAAAGATTTATGGCGTTCCATTTAGGCAGCTATATTCATTCATCACAGTACCAATTTTCCAATGCACTGCTGTATATTTTTGCTGGCAGTGCTCCTTTTCTTTTACTTACCCCTCTATAGGTATCCTCCGGAGATTTATTATAGTTCCAAAAGCGAAGCCCTGCAATACTTTCAATTTTATCAAAATGGATTGTGAGCAGATGATCTTCCCCAAAAGAGAAGGGAATGAGCCACATATGGTCATCCTCTACTGTGATATTAGTCCCATCTATTAACCTACAAAGAGAAAAATCCATTAGCTGCAAAAAAAACCAAAAAAACTTGCTTTTATCATGAAAATCAGGTACTTTACTAGGTGTTAATTTTTTTTTTAGATGACACTTTCAGCTTCCAGGGCTTATTGTGCCCATATGTACACAATTAAAAAAGCACAGCAAACCTGAAAAATAATATGCAATTGTTCAATTACAGACAGTGAGGGGAGAAAAAGCAGCATTTTGTTTAGTTGGGTACATGTAGCCGGAAATCCTTTGGTTTTCCCTGTGTGAACAGGGCCGGGCAGACGGAAGCTCAACTACTTTTATAGCAAAATGGCTGAAGGCAAAACTCTAAGGCCCAGACACAATATAAGTTATTAATATAGTTCCATGCCTAAAGCAGTAGCTCTGGCTCTCTGCAGTGTGTTACTATGCCAACGCTACTCTGCTGAACCTGACAAGGAGCTGGGTGGCAGCTGGATAACCCAGAGCAGAAGCAGAGTTTGTTCACATCCTTCTTCATGCACTTATGCACATTCCTACTTTTCCAAAAGGCTTTCTACTGGCATGACAGTCTTTTCATAAGAGCACAGACTTCAGGCTGACTAGATAAAGTTAATTGTGTGATTTCCTCATCCTGACTTTATATTCTTCCACCACAAATTACAGCACACAAAATGGAGTAAAGGAGAATATGAACTAATTGTCCACCGTAATTACTTTGGTACACTGCCCTACGTACTTACTGTTTATTTAAAAGTTTAATGGAAGAATGAGTGCCAGACTTGGCAGTTCCTTAAAGAAAAAGATTTGAATAATGACTCTTTCGCAGAGGAACTGATTAGGGAGCCCATGACAGAAAATATAATCCTTGACTCGGTCCTGAATAATACACAGGAGCTATTCAAATGTTACATTTGAAGAGCACTCCAGTGTACTCAAATTCAACATTCAACATTAAATATATCAAAAAAAAGAGCAACAAAATAAAATAAAATCCTTACACACAGCAGAGAGAATATTAAGGGACGTTGTACTGGAAGCACAGAACAAATGTATCGTACTTACTAAGAAAGATGTTAGAAAGAGGGAGGACTTGAAAAATCAAAGCCAGCCTGGCTCAGTGAAAGGATAAAGAAAGTTATTGCAAGAGATCCTTCAACAAAATTCATGATCAAAAACCCCTAAATTGATAGGACCATAAACTCTGAAAGGCTAAATGCGTATGCACAGGCCAAAAAAAAGTATGAAGGCTAGCAAGGAAAAGGTCCCATAAATAAAACTCCTCAAATACATCAGGAGCAGAAAGCCTGCCAGAAATTCTGCAGGATCACCAGAGGACCAGGCTGCAAAACGAACATTTAGAGAAGATAAGGCACCAGCAGAAAGGCAAAATGAATTCTTTGCATCTGGGTCCATCACAGTGGTTTATGGAGAGACTCCACCACCAGAACCTCTTCATCTCAGGGGATCTCATGGGAAGATTTCTTAGATCTTGATGCCTACAGAAGAGATTTTCATACAAGTAGGCAGAAGAACTGAGGAACTGTATACAAGGAAGCTTGACATCTATATTAGTCAAATTAGCAGCAATTACAAAGAACAGAGTTAGTGTACATACAGATAAATACAAGAGTCTAAAGGAAGATTCAACAAAGACTTTGAAAAGAGAATTCCTAATTCATAAACCTATTCACAGACCCTGAACGTGCCAGAGGACAGGATTACAAGTGAAAAATACCCTTTAAAATGGAGATATGACTCAAAAACATCCAAATGCCAAATTCTCTCCAGACCTATAGCCTATGATTTCTATACTGCTACCATTTAAGAAGTACAAGTTAATTTGAGGAAGTATACTTGTCAATGAATAACACCTCATTGGAGTGACCAAAAAAAAGCTGCAGAATTGCCAAAAGAATGCCACCTAGTCATGCAATTCCCTAATACATCCTCAACCCTTTGCTAACTAGAAAATTTTCCTTGAAATTATCCAGAAATCTTGCATAAATATCACTGCATATGCATAGACAGATGCTACAGAACACCCACGTTTCTTCCTGGAAAGTCCTTAGCAGAGATACCAACCCAGCATGCTATCATCTCCCAACTCAAACACCATCTTTTGGAAACATGTCATTCATGTTTTTACAACAAGCTGTTCCTGGGTAACTTGTGAAATCCAAGAATGAGCAGTGATGGTATGAAAATCATGTTTGCATTTACATGTGTTAACATAATAAAAGTTTATATAATTCTGTCACTTTATGAAGTCTGATGTAAAATGCATCTAAAATGGATGAAGTCCAAAACTATTGGTGGAAACAACAGGCACAAAGGAAAAAAAATGAGCGCTGTGCAGAAAATGCTTGGGACAATCCAACTCTTTTGCTACTTACTTTTCTAATGTTCTGGAATCTCCTGTATACTCTGGAAGATCATTTAAGTCTTGGGGTGAAGCAGAAATCTGTTCTGTACTTATTTTTAACGCGTGACTATCCTTTCCTATCACTTCAAGTCCTGTCAGGCCGAGGTAATGAGAGTCTCCCCACGTCATGGTAAAATTCAGTTGCAGGCCTAGATAAAAGAATAGATGTGTAATATATCTACATACATATTTACTAGTGTGAAGCAAGGAGCTGATACAAGCACTCTAAATGTGTGAAGATTTAGAGCAGCTTCTCTACATCCGTGCTAGACCCCCTCAGTGGGCTACCAACATCCTGTTCACTTGTAACTACCCAACCCCTGATCAAGTGTCTCATTACATAGATTGTAGACTGACAGTAATTCAACAATACATTTAAGCAGTTACATGACAGATTCTGTGATTATGCAGAGACAGAGAAGGCCTATTAGTCTGAAGCCCATCTATCACCTTTTACCAGCCAAATGACTATATGGACTCGTATAAATCCACTCTCACATAAATCCATAAACTGAGAGAACACCAACTCGTAGTTAAACCAAACCCCAAATTTGGTTTCCCAATGTGTTTAAGTTGACTAACTTCATATTTGAACTGGACACACGGAAGCATTTTAATGGGGCAGCATTAGTGAAAAGCAGAAATGCTGATTAACCTGCATCTCTGGAAAATAAATAGGTAAGAAAAATTGGGCAAGACAACAGGTTGTACGTGTATCTTCACATCCACCTGTTTCATGCCTTACTGAAAAATATAAATAGCATATACAGATATAACAAGTAATAGTCCAATCTGATCAGGTTCCATAAAAATCCATCACTGTAAATTAAAAATATCTTTCATTTCACACGTTACAGAAGCCCAGAAATAATCAGGTTGGATAACGTCTAAAGAAGCACCAGTAGTCATGATATGCCCTGTAAAACAAACAAGCATTAAAGCTATTAAGCCATCCAGTCCAATTACCTATAAATAGCTGTAGCAATTTACATGAGACTAAGTCTTGATGTACACATAAATTCACTTGGGTGTAAGATCTCTTTAGCATTTGCAAGGACATGAAGAAATAAATAGTTCCATTAGCTGACAAGTTTGGAGATATGGCTACATTGATATTAGATGCTATTCCCAAGGCCATCACTAAGACTAAACCTGCTCAGTGCACAAACATGCGAGAGTTCTCGGGCAAAAACAGAGTATATTTTCAAACAAAAGAGAAAATTGAGGGCAAAGCAGCCACCTACACAACGTTTAATACTCACGATATTCACCATGCCAGTGCCTTTATAGAATCTCAGAATGATGCAGGGTGGAAGGGACTTCTGGAGGTCTACAGTCCGATTCCAAGCTCAGAGCACGCTTATTAGATCAGGTCTATCTGGAGCTTATCCAGTCAAAGTCTGAATGTCTCCAAGGCTGGCAGATTTTAACACCTCTCTCAGCCTCTGCTCCAGTGCTTGACTGCCCTCAGGGTGAAAAAGATTTCCTAATATCCAGTTGGAAATTCTTGTCTTCTACCTTGTTGGTTCTACTGTTTCTCAATACAACTCTATCCCTCAGAAGGGCCTGGATCTGCCCTCTCTGTGGCCTCCTGATAGCTGTAGACAGCAAGATGACCTCCCCTTTGCCTTCGCTTCTCCAGGATGAACAAGCCAACCCAGCTCCCTCATGCTTTTCTCACGTGTCAAGTCCTCCAGCTGCCAGACTATTTTGTCACCCTTCTCCACTGGACTCACACCAGGATGTCAAATTGCTTCTTTTCCTAGGGAGCTCCTGACCTAACACCATATTCCAAATACAGTCTCACAAGTGTCAAACACAGGGGAAGAACCCCATCCTTGCCCTGCTGGCTGCACTCTGATTTTTACATCTCAGGAGGCAACAGCCTTTACTGCAAGGCTGCAATCCTGACTCTTACTCAACTTGTGATCTTACTAGGACTTCAGGCCCTTCCATGCAAAGCAGCTTTCCTAGAACTGGCCCCCAGGCTGTGCTATGGGTTATTACATCCCATACACAGGTCTTTGCATTTGCCCTGAACTTCATGAGGTGACATTAAGTAAAATCATGAGGTTATAATATCTTCAGCCTGTTGAGGTCCCTCTGAAGAACAGCCTTGCTATCCAGCATATCAGCCACACTCCTGTTTGGTATCATCCACAGCCTTGCTGAGATTCCACTTTATCCCATCATCTAAGTTCTTTAAAAAACACATTAATCAGACTAGACTAAAACACTGATTCCTGAGGGACATCTCTAGTAACTAGCCACTAGCTGGACTTTGTTCCAGTGATAAGCTGGTACATATAAACCAATTAAACATTGAGGCACTATTTCTCCTTGACATCATGACTGGCAGCAGGATGAAAGAGACAAACTGCCTACAACAGGTCAAGGATACAAATCCTCTGTGACTCCAAGCACAATTTATTACTAGGAGTCCCAGACCAAAAAGGCAGTACTGATTTTAAGTTTTGCACAATATCCAGTAATTTCCCAAAACAAGAAGCAGCAAGAAGACTCTAACTCCAGGTCTGAAGGACCACCCACAGTGTAAGGAGAACAAGGAACAATATGGACAGGCAGGACAGGGTACATGGAAACCATTGGCAAAAGTCAGCTCATAGCTTACTGAAACTTCTGGGCCATCCAGAAGCTCTCTGAAAAATAATTTAAAGGTCCATAGAGAGATGGTTTTGGAGAGGATAAAGAAATCAGGTACTTGAAGTATGGATGTAACATTCTGGTGTAGCTTTACTGTAGGGTTTCTATTGTCAATCTGATCTAAGAAATTTGGTCAGTCTACATAAATACATAGGATTGGGAGAGAATTACTGGGCAATGGACACAGCTATTACAAATCCTGTCCAGGGACTAGGCAAATGGCTAGTGCAATTTTTCTGAGATTAAAAGCCAACTGTTACAATATAACGTTCAAAATGCCATAGAAAACAAAGCTTCTGCCTTAAATATTCAATTACTCTTCTTTATTCTAGACATGACATCTGTCACAAAGTTCTGTACAGCTCTGACAAATCAGATCCTCCTTGATGACATGCTAGGGGAAGGGTGGTTAAGCAAGAAGTAGATGTAAGAACTTACATTTTCCAGTAAATATTCCTGATTCCTTGGGTATACATTCAGAGAGAGGGTCTGGCTCTTGAACCTAAAAAGTAAATAGACAAGTGCAGTGAACATGCATACCATATATACATTGCAGACACATTAATTATAAAGTGGGGGGTTTTGTCTATTTCGGTTTTTTGGGGTGGGTATTTTTTTATGTCCAGCCTTTTGTATATTAACCTCCCCTTTGCCTCAGCACCCAGGCTGTGCTGCAAATAATGGAAAACATGCTCCAAAATGTAGAATATCACATGGGTCATTAGAAATTCAAGAGTATGAGCATGGTTTTTTTGTTAGTGCACATACAAGTGTTAAATGGGACACTCCCTAAAGTGGGCTACCTATTCTCAATGAGCCTGAAATTCTTACTATTCTTATAGTCGCTGTTATTCCTGAGGGACATCTCTAGTAACTAGCCACTAGCTGGACTTTGTTCCAGTGATAAGCTGGTACATATAAACCAATTAAACATTGAGGCACTATTTCTCCTTGACATCATGACTGGCAGCAGGATGAAAGAGACAAACTGCCTACAACAGGTCAAGGATACAAATCCTCAGTGACTCCATGCACAATTTATTACTAGGAGTCCCAGACCAAAAAGGCAGTACTGATTTTAAGTTTTGCACAATATCCAGTAATTTCCCAAAACAAGAAGCAGCAAGAAGACTCTAACTCCAGGTCTGAAGGACCACCCACAGTGTAAGGAGAACAAGGAACAATATGGACAGGCAGGACAGGGTACATGGAAACCATTGGCAAAAGTCAGCTCATAGCTTTTGTAAGGAGAACAAGGAACAATATGTACAGGCAGGACAGAGTACGTAGAAACCATTGGCAAAAGTCAGCTCATAGCTTACTGAAACTTCTGGGCCATCCAGAAGCTCTCTGAAAAATAATTTAAAGGTCCATAGAGAGATGGTTTTGGAGAGGATAAAGAAATCAGGTACTTGAAGTATGGATGTAACATTCTGGTGTAGCTTTACTGTAGGGTTTCTATTGTCAATCTGATCTAAGAAATTTGGTCAGTCTACATAAATACATAGGATTGGGAGAGAATTACTGGGTAATGGACACAGCTATTACAAATCCTGTCCAGGGACTAGGCAAATGGCTAGTGCAATTTTTCTGAGATTAAAAGCCAACTGTTACAATATAACGTTCAAAATGCCATAGAAAACAAAGCTTCTGCCTTAAATATTAAATTACTCTTCTTTATTCTAGACATGACATCTGTCACAAAGTTCTGTACAGCTCTGACAAATCAGATCCTCCTTGATGACATGCTAGGGGAAGGGTGGTTAAGCAAGAAGTAGATGTAAGAACTTACATTTTCCAGTAAATATTCCTGATTCCTTGGGTATACATTCAGAGAGAGGGTCTGGCTCTTGAACCTAAAAAGTAAATAGACAAGTGCAGTGAACATGCATACCATATATACATTGCAGACACATTAATTATAAAGTGGGGGGTTTTGTCTATTTCGGTTTTTTGGGGTGGGTATTTTTTTATGTCCAGCCTTTTGTATATTAACCTCCCCTTTGCCTCAGCACCCAGGCTGTGCTGCAAATAATGGAAAACATGCTCCAAAATGTAGAATATCACATGGGTCATTAGAAATTCAAGAGTATGAGCATGGTTTTTTTGTTAGTGCACATACAAGTGTTAAATGGGACACTCCCTAAAGTGGGCTACCTATTCTCAATGAGCCTGAAATTCTTACTATTCTTATAGTCGCTGTTATTTACCTGCAGACTGCCATTAGCTAATGATAATCTGCTGTATTTGCAACATGTTGCAGAGACAAGAAGTCTGGAAGGAAGATAAGACTGCAGAGAGTGCCACCACAACTTCTTCACAAGAATTGAGGGGCAGAACAAACAAGCAAACTTCTCCAAAAGCTTGCTTTTGTTCTCTGACAGCACTAACTAATAAGAGTGTATGCTATTCAACATGGCAAACCAGAAAGTGAATAAACAGACGATAAAATTTGCTGATCATGCAATTAGGGTAGTAAAGACAAAGGACAACTGCAAAGGGTTGAAGATAGATTTCATTTCATTGAGTGGGCATGATAAAATGGTTTGTTATGTTCACTGTAGGCAAATGTAAAAATGCTACACACAAAGAAAACAATCCTAACTTTATACATACAGTATTTGGCTCCAAACAAAATACCAGCAGATTAGAATGAAGTCGTGGCATTATTATAAGCAGTTCTACAAAAACATTAGCTCAATCCTCATTAGTGGTCAAAAAGCCAAACAGCAAATTAGAAGTCCAGACTCATTTTCTATAGTTTCATTCATCATTAGACTTCCTGTCACCCAGAATATATCAAATGGACCTATATTGCGCCTAAAAAAATATAAAAGGATGGTCAACACTTTTCCCCTATGTTTATATAAGATCTCTGCAGTAACCTCTGACACGCTGGATCTTATGCGTGTGTGTTCCCAGACTGCAATATACTTCATGCAGTACCAAATGTTCTTCTCATAGTTAAGGAGGTGACACTGAACAAGAACTGTGCACTGAAATAAACACACAGAAGGCAGAAAAACCCCTCCTATTGGGGGGTACCTTTCTCACAAAACAGTGACTCTCTCTGTGATGTCTGATGCCTTTTCCTCAGAACAACTTTAAAAGACCAGTCTGGGAATTAAAATTTGCAACTCTGCTGAATATCAAAACCCATGGAAGCAATAAAGCTACCGGTTTTATAGGATGCAGGATAATGCCCTCCCTTGCAGGCCATAAACCATCTGTGCCAAGCCACCTTATCACCTCTTTTCTCCCTCTTTTTCCCTTCTTGGACACTCAGATCCCTTCATTCCACTGGTGCCCGCTATCTGTTCTTTCAAATACCGTCTAATTGTCTATTTCAACTACTTCTGCTTGTGAACATTGTTCTACCTGTGTTCTGAGATCCTTACAGCTAGAACAAAATACCACCATAGCACAGGAGTTATTGGAAAAGCAATAAAAAGTAGAAAGTAATACCATGCTCCTATGCCTGACCTTACTGTACAGCACCTTCCACGTGAGGAATAGCTAAAGTAGGACTAACCATTCTGGAAAAGAGGATTTAAAAGAGATTGTAACAGAGGGGTATAAATCTCTTGAGTGGCTTGAAGAAGGAAATGGGAAATAATTGCTTAGTTTCTTCCAACACAAAAAACTACGGGACATTAAAATGAAGCTAGAGAAAAAGCAAAAGATGTTCTTTGTGCTGTGCAAGGTATGGTGGGAAACTGACCACTGAGCACTGCACGTTGTAAAAGTGCACATGGGTTCAATAGCTAGTGGGTGAATTAACACAACAGAAATCCACAGCAGGATAACAACCACAAATGTTAAGTCAAACAGTCCTCGTGAGACAAAATTTTAAGGGCTGGATGAGTGTTTCAGAGAAACACCACTGCATGTTTGCTCTATTCTTACATTCTCCCTCGGCATCCACTACTGGCCCACGGTCAGAGTTGGATCAAGTGCACCAGTTACAGCTCTGACCTGCTATAAAAGCTGAGGATTACTGAATTCATGCGAAAGACAGATGATCATGGATAATACTCACAAGAAAGCAAGACACTTCCATAAGAGCTTTTGAAAAGTTCTGCAGTCAGTGCACTAAAACACTGTTTCACCCACTGAACATGCTATAGGAAAAAAGGGCAAATGATCAACTGGTAGAGAGTGTTTAAACCCAACGCTAGTGTGAATGACAACGTAACGCTGGGCAAGACAAGTCATCTGGCAGACCTGTATCGTTCCGATAGTCTAAGCATCCACCTACAAAATCTTGAAGGTACCAGCAAATAGAGAATGACAGGGAGATCAATGGCTCAGTCACAACAGCTGTTGTTATTCCATTGCTGATACAGCATGTTTCAGAGTTAGGAGTATGAAGAGCAGCAGAGCTGAACAGAAAAAAAAAAAAAGGCAGAGGCTCTGAGTAAAGAGCAGACAATCCAGGTCTAGGCTTCTGCAGTGGAAGAGGTCCTGGTGAGTGCTCACAATAAACAAGTGACCAAGAAAAGAAAGAAAAGAAAGGTGAACTTCGATTTGTGTTCATGAACTCCTGCACTGTATGAGGTGTCTGAACAGTTTAAGACACCCCAAGCAAAAAGGAGACAAAAATTACTATTGCCACTGTTAAGTAGCACTGATTAGAGTCACTGACTCATGATCTTGGCAGTGAGATCAAATTCCAGTGTCATGACATTGTCTTTTGTCTTATAAGCCACCAAGAGAAGAGGACAACAGAGGACAAGAAGGCTTGACAACAGCACAAGACTCATTAGGAACCATATACCACTGAGAGCCCTGTAGCTGAACCAGCAGGAATTGGGATTGATTCAGCTTTGATCTCCTCACAGACTTACAAGAGTGTGTCCCCTAGAAACATATAACCTCATTGAAGCAACAGCAGGTGCTCATGAACATTCTAAGGAGGTAGAAGATTGGATGGAAATCAGGTCAAATACTGCCTCACACCATCTTGAGCAGAAAATCTTGCAAGATCTTTGCTTAGACACCAGACTGTTGGGCTGGAATGGTGTGAGGCAAGACTCCAGTGCTTGAAAACACAGCTTTCCTCCAAGTAGTAAAATACCCACCATATGGAATAGTAATGGGGCATTTTTATACTGCAAAATGCACTGAGGTCTGTGGAGACACGAGTCAAAAAAGAAAAGATGAAAAAAATATGACTTGAGAGGGGGAGATCCTTCTCACATAAGTCACTTAATTTGTGGAGGAAGGAACAAGCAAGAGTATACTCTGTGTGGAAAAGATGGGAAAATCTTTATTTTGGAGTAACAGGGAGTGTAATTACTCATTACACGAATAACTGCATGGAAAAAATCACCAACAGTGGCATAAAACTTCAGGAGTGCCTAAATTAAGAGCTCCCTCTAATCTCTGTCCAAGTAAAGAAAATAAGACAAACAATCCAGTATAGTCTTATTAATTTATCAGGGAAACCAAAACTTGGAGGACCTCTGGGGCTTAAAAAAAAAAAAAAAAAAAAAATCACAAATTATTGAGCTGGTATATAAAAAAAAAAAGTCTTCAAAATAGACAAATAGCTGCATTAGCTGTGCTGCAGAGCCATACTCCATCATGGAAATCAGTGTCTAATACTTCCATGTCATGTTTCAGAAAGACATTTTTAGAGAGTTCTGAACACAGAGGCCCCTACCTGTTGGTTCTCTGTTCTTAACCCCGCTTGTGTAAAAGGTCTTTCATCTCCCTCCCTGTCAGCAGTCGTGGGCCTCTTTAGCTCTTCCTCGTATCTCAAGGAGCTGCCATTTTCCATTTCTCCATCGTAAGTCTCATCGTAGCAGTACACAGCTTCAAGGATGTCATCATCGGTAGTGAACAGGATAGTATCCCCAAAGTGCTCTGGAGCTGAAGCCAACACACAGAATTAAGTGGAGAAACCACACAAGAGAATATACAAGAGTGATAAGAATTATTAGAGTGATAAAATTTAATTTCAATCCTTATCCTTCTTTACGTTTAGTTTGCAGTAGTGTTTAAAGATAATATTGAGTGATAAAATTTAATTTCAATCCTTCTTTATGTTTAGTTTGCAGTAGTGTTTAAAGATAATATAGGACAAATTGATACTGACTACCGGTATAATTAGTGTGTTCATTCCCAAACTTAAACTGCACAGCAGAAAAACCTAGAGAACTCAGTCAAATTTCAAATGCATATAAAAGAAAATGGGAGAAAAGCTTCTTCATCACCTTGTCCAAAACATCCTATCCATGAAAACAAGTAAAAATCTGCAATGTTTAAATGTCTAGTGACTATCTGATGCTACTGAAATATAATTGTTACTAAGACATTGTTAAGAACTGAGATAAGCTCTATATGCTACTAAAATTCACAATATCACTGAAGAATACATTAGTGTGTTTTGTATCATGTTATGAAATTAAAAGAACTAAACACTACACAAAGTGCCAGCTTACTTTGAAGTGGGAAGTGATAACAAACAGGCTAAATGTCTTTGTTTGTACTGTACTGTTGTTTCCACAAAGAAAATAAGAAATGATAGCACAGGCTAAATGTATTTGTTTGTACTGTACTGCTGTTTCCACAAAGAAAATAAGAAATGATAGCATACCTCCAGACAACGTTCCTGAAGCTTTTGCAATTTCTCCCTTAAAGATGCATTGTTCATCTAACACCATTATAATGTCTTTCACACCTCTGAAAGAGTGTATGCGAGATTTATTATAATTCCAAATCCTAATCATAGCTACTTGACAGGAATTCGCAAAGTCAATAAAGATGAAGTGAGGTTTTCCAGGGGTAAATGGTGCCAGCCAGAGATGCATATCATCCTGCGTCCGATTTACCCCATCAATTAGGTTGGTTATTATTCTGGGATCGTTGCCATAAGCTGGTAATATATTTATATCAGGTGGTTCAGCTGTTATTTTTGAAATCTGAACAGGCTCTCCTTTAGAACTGAAAACTTCAATTCCATTAAGACCAACATAATGTCTGTCCCCCCATGTTGTTCGAATGTCTATCACTAAGTGCTGCCCGTAAGGTAAAACAGGAATTTTAAAATCATTTCCATCATGTGCCTCCGTGGCATTTTCTTCTTCTTGCCTTTTTGGTAGTGTTTGTAATCCCTCTTTTCTCACTTGCTGATATTCTCCAGGTCGGTTGATTTTCTGTTGATGGAGAAATTCATCAAAGATATCCCCTTGAAAATCCATGTCAGAGATCCGGCCACGATGGGAATAATTGAACTTTACCAAGGAGTTCCACGACTCCTGCAGAGTGTCTTCTTGTTCCCCGTGCCGCTTGGCTCTAGAGGTTGCTGTGTCCTTGACAGAAAAGTCTTCATCTGAAAACAACATTACACTGGCATTTAATGTATAAACAGGACTGGAAGCAAACCCCTACAACAAGGACTTTCCAGAATTACACTGGACAAATTCATGGTCCCTTACTGTGAAACTGTTATACCAGCACTTTTATATTGCCTCTCTATTATGAGGGCTACATGTCCCAATTTCCCTTCCCATTTAGACATAACAAAAACAATCACTTTTAAATACTGAAGAGCAGAACACATGCCAAGCAACAAAAATGCAACTAAGTTTGAGACGGCGAATTCTTGACTCAACACTAACAGAAATTGGGATTTTGCCCAGTGATACTTATTGTGTGGCTGTCACAATAGTTTAAATTGTCTGTCTGCACTTCTGCAGAAGATCTTTCATACAGTTGGAAATGGCTGAACTGGTGAAGTTCCTAAAGCATTAACAGAGAAAAGCTAGAGCTTCCTCTCAAAATCAGCCGTGTATATAAAGACAAGCGAGGAGAAAATAAGGAGGTTCAGCGTACAAGGAGCACGAGGTGAGTGCTGAATTCTACGCAGACAACGTCCAAACATTTTTTCACTTTTCAGCAAGTGTGAGATGCAGAAGGGGGATAATGACAAAATATGTAATGGGAACGAGTGGGGCAAGAAATTAGAGGGGCACAGCGGGAGCAAAACATCATCTCCTTGTGACTGCACTGAGGAGTTGCTTAATTTCCATCTCAAAACAATTAAGAGCGGATAATAACAAAGATAATTTTCAATAAAGCTGTCACTTATGTATTTTCTTCAAATAAATGAAGAAAAGCAAGTTGAGTACTAAACAATTACAGGCCCATGGGCTAGATTTTACTTCTGTACAATGTCCTTGAGTGGATACTAAAACAAATGGTTATCAAGAATAAACGCCAATTGCAGTAAAATGCAAAATAATGTTTTCCCAAAAGACTGCTCAAGACTAACTTTTAACTTTTTTTCTGGAAACACTGGGAAAGAAGCAATGTTCCTAATCTATCTATGGCCAATAATCATTTACGCTGGGGACAAGTAAGATAAAAATAAGAATTTTAAAGCAGATGGGAAACTACCTGAAAGAGGGTTGTCTTCCAGGAGGAAAGGCTGGAGACCAACCTGGCCACTCCTCCCCACCCCACAAGGGAAACACAGGTAGGAAGCAAAGACACCTATTTCAGAGAACATCAGACACTTGGATGTTCAAACCGCTGTCCATATGGATACTCATGGGGTGGGTGATCCTAAATAGTCCTTCCCAGAGCCTCACAATTCACCTGAAGAAGATACTGTATACATATATATATATTCACCACTTTCAAATGTCAACGCTTGAAAGTTTCCAGATGAGCATGTACAGAAGAGTATTTAACATCCACTGGCTTTCATTGTTTTGGAGGGTTTTTTTCCCTTTTTTATTAAACTTTTTAAAATGTTAAGTACTTCAAGCAGTACAGAGGTTACAACTCCAAAGCACTTCTACAGCAGTTCAATAGGAGGGGTTATCCCAGGGAGGTGAACAGGTTTGTCTGCTACATTAAGGAGTGACAACAGAAGTGGAGCTCTGACAGGAAAGCCAAGAATAAGCCCAAAAGCAGAGGTCAGCAGCTAAAAGCTTACAGGGTTTGGCATTTTTTTTTTTGAATCTAAAATTTATTATTTTTATTGGAGCCCTGTGAACAACAAACTCTGCATGTAGATAAATAGTATCCCACTTGCAGATGTTACAGATGCCTTCCCAGCCTTCTGCGTGCCCAAGAGGATTGTATGATGGATGCTATCCCAGAGTCTGGAAATAACGACACCTCAAACGTGCATCTCCCCTGAGGGTTTAGGAAGGGTGTCTTGAATCACCAAGTCCCTTGTCTTTTATCGGAGCCCTGTGAACAACAAACTCTGCATGTAGATAAATAGTATCCCACTTGCAGATGTTACAGATGCCTTCCCAGCCTTCTGCGTGCCTGAGAGGGTTGTATGATGGATGCCATCCCAGAGTCTGGAAATAACGACACCTCAAACGTGCATCTCCCCTGAGGGTTTAGGAAGGGTGTCTTGAATCACCAAGTCCCTTGTCTGGCTTCTGATGGCAACACAAACCATACAATTCCTCTCAAAACTTTAGTAAACTACATTTTGGGGCTACACTATCTTTGAAAAAACCCACCTTTCTTCTCCCCCCATTTCGTTAATCTCATTTTTACTCCCTGCAGTTATAAATAGCAATCATATTTCCATGCTGCAATCACACGTTTCATTTCCCAAATCATTCTGAAAGCTCCCTTCTGTATCTGTTCCACTTTGTAATCAGCTTTCCTGAAAGTGGATGATCAGAACTGCAGTTTTCCAACTGACGTCTCACGAGTGCCTGTGCTGAGATATTAACATTTCCCTAACGAACAGAAATGCCTCTGCTGATACATCCTCGGAGTGCACTGCTGTAATCACGCCTGCGTCACACCACCGCTTCAGAGTTAAGCTCTTATCAACTACTCTGCTAAGACCCTTCCCTTCCTCACTCATTTGCAATCGATGATTACTCAGCTTACAACTTAATTTTTTTGTTATTAGTCCCCAAATGACCCTGCAAGCAGTACCACTGAATTGTGTTCCGTCGCTATTACTCCAGCCTCAAGTTCATCTTTCTGTGCAGTTCTTTAATCATCTTAACTCATAATATCCCAAATTATATGCTATTTGCAAATTTTACCAGCACACTTCCATCATTTCCTTTGCACATTAAACCAGTTATCAAAGAAAAAATGTATGTTTTTATAGCAACATTAACTCAAGGCAAGTATGCACGCACGTCCCATTTCTAATTTCCGTTGTTCTCGTTATTCTTCCTTTAGTGACCACAGGCTGTGACATTGCATATGAGCTTGTGCAGCCCCCAATTTGTCACATACTGCTCTTGGGAAACGGCAGCTCCCCTGGCTCCCTACCCATTAAAATTCCCCACTCTTAGGGAAACACTTAAAACTCTTTCCCTGTTGTTAATGCTCACTCAGCTCCACTCTGAAGCTGGCTCTACCCTGCCCAGCACAGCACAGAGGGAACAAAGGCAGCCGCATGGTGTGCCCTTTTCCCAAGGACAAACACATACTGGGAGCTTTAAGCATCAGATGACAAAGCCTGCTCTGAGTAAAATTAGAGGACATTATAATTAGAATCATGATCACCCTCATTTTACAGTTTACATTCGAACTCCTAAATTGTTACCACTTTTACAACTCAACAGAAATGACTAAGGTGGGATTTATTTACAGTTTCCATAATGTTGACAAGTTTTTTTAATCTGAGATCCTGTAAAATGTGTGAAACAGTAAATGGGCTGCAGCGAGTGGGTGGGTGAAGGGAAGATGGCAGTTATTCCAGCCACTTTTTTGAGGTATAATTTCAGATATACTTATAAAATTGTTGTTTTCTCCACAGAGGAGCACGGAAGGAAAAATTCAGACATTCTAAGTTTAGAAAGAAGCATTTTCCTCACCCGTGTCTGAAAAAAAACCAGGCAGTACCTGCTGTAGAATTTGAACTGGCATTCCTGCCTTAAAGTGTATTTCCTGTCCCTTGTGACCATCACTTTAATGTAAACACCACACCCAAATAAAATACAGCAAAGCTACACTTTCATGTCAATTGTTCTGATGCTAAATCATTCCCAAAATTGCAATGTGTATTTTTGTAACCACCTCTTCCATTTCTCTGGGCCTTGCTGTCCTTGTTCTGCCAGATTCCTCATTTGAGATAAGTCATTGAATGCTGAAGAATTCAATTTGACATGGAATGCCAAAGAAGGGGTATGAAGGGTCCAAAAAAAGTCAGAGTGACATATGGCTTGAAATTAAAAAAGGGAGATTAAAAATATACCCTGAGCAATAGAAATCCAAAAAAAGTTGATTAAAAGCGAGACAAAGTAGATCTTGTGGGTAAAAAGTTGTATTCTTGTGTTATTTACAGCTGTTAAGCACAAAAGCAAGCCCACCCCCAGAAAATTTCTGAGCCACGGATTGCTAGAGGTTGAGAGAGTAGGAACCTCAGAATGTGCCCAATTCTCATACCCTCCCCTGGCAACACACAGTTGGCTGTGCCCAGAGGCAGAACGCAACAACCAAAACTGGATCCTCCATCTCCACCAGGATCCAGGAGAACTAAAAAAGTTTTGGAGAAGGATGATGAGGATAATCAAAAGAATGGAGCAGATAGCAGCTAAATTTACTAGAAAACTCTTCAGAAATAAGCAGAGATGTCCAAGGGAGGGGTTTGAAAGAGGTATGTAATGTAATAAGCAGAGAAGGGAAAAATAAGGGCAGTTTTCCACTTGCTCCAAGTAACCATATTCAGCATATATTCTCACTGAGAAAGGCACAAACCTAATACACAAATAAACTATAAATTTACTCGCTACCTTGAGGTCACACTCTTTTTGCATTAGTAAACATTTGCTGTCTGCAGGACTGTTAATTTTTAGAATATATTTTACTAAAATTTAGTCTTCAATCTTCTCCAAATAAATGTAAAAACACTAACTCAGAATGTACATTTTTCAGAAAAAGAGCATCAGGTTTAGGAGAAGGAAAAAGCCTCTGAGAATTGTCATAGTAAGATTGAGAAAAACTGAACACTGCAAATAACAAAAGTGAAAGCCCCCTGTCTATACCTCCAGTAATCTCAAGAAGATCACGTCAGCATTTGCACTGGGGTTGCTCTTGTGAGCTCTTACCTTTGAAAACAGCATCATCTTCTCCAAGATTTATAGTGTTTAATCCCGCCTTTTTTACACATCTGACACTTCTCCTTCCACTTGTAGGGTACTGTAAGCTGCAGCAACTTTTGTTAGAAAGCTGCTCTGAAATGTCCAAGCCCACATCCCCATCCTTTTTGGTCAGCATCTGTGATCTCTCATCACCATTTGCATTTCTACTACTGGATCTTCCCAGTTCATTTCTCTGACATTTAACACCCTCATTAGTCAGACCTGTCTGTGTTTGAAGTCTCAAGCCTAATGAATGTTCTGTAGCAAGCCAGGGAGGCTTCCACTTACTGGAAGTAACTTGATTATTCTCTGTTGCTTGGGAAGATGACTGTAACCAAGAAGGAACTGCACCTGTAGAGTCAGACAATTTTCTTCCTGTCAGCTTTTCCATTTGCTCGCTCAAAGGAAGTTCATCGTCAGATTGAACATGCTCTGTACCTGCTTGTGCTGTTGCATTCTCTTTGGCATCTTTTAGACAAATTTGAGATGGTAACACTTTTGGATCACCCTCTAACTCAGTCAAATTTTTCTTTGTATAGCTGACCGAGCTCATCTTCTGCTCAAGAAGATTTTCTTCCGGCAGAGATTTCCAGTTTGGTGAAGTGCTGTTTGACTGGGAGCATTTAAAATGCAGGTCTGCTTTCTTCTCTGCAACTGCAGGTGTGCTTACTTTTTTCCTTTCATTTGCAGGATACACAGAGGGATCTTGCTTGTGATCTGTAAGGTCAATTGTAGTGCTGTGGTCAGTGAGGGGATCTCCAGAGGCTCTCTCTAATTCACCGTCAAATACAAGGTTCTCATCAACATATAACTTCACCTTCTTTGCTCCAACATTAAGGTCCTACAAAAATACAAGTATGAAGATTTCAATTAAGCTGTTGAAGCATTCGATATCACTGTTCTGTAACTCTGACGTTTGAACACTTAATCAATAAACAGATGAAAATGATTAGACACCCATATCAGCTTTGACTACTTTTTAATCAAATGTTCAAACAACTGAAAAATACCATGGAATATTTAAGATTTTATTTCCAAGTACTAAAAAACCTGCTAGACAGCACTATGAACCATTTTGGCTGACAAGGCTTAAATATTTACAAAAGCTTGAGTAAAGAAGCCTAGCTTAAGTATAATTACATTTGATCAGGATATAAATTTCAGAGGCACATTTTGTTTCAGCATCTTTAAGATTCACCACTTTCATGACATGTTCCACAGCGAACACGAGCCAGATCAAAGCCACGAGAGTTAAAAAGAGTTATAGAAATACAGGACTGAAAAGGACATAAGAAAAATCATCTGGTCCATCTCTTTCCACTGAAGAAAGTAAAATATCCTATACCATTGTGAAGAAAACTGGTTTTAACAGTTTTCAAATGATCTGCCTTGATGGCTAATTCCAACACTTAACCAGCCTTTTAAATAGAAGGTCTTTATCTCAGACACAACTCTGCCACTCACAACTTTATCTCTATGTTCTCCTTTTCCGTGATACCCACTAAAACCCAGATTTTTTCATTCAATTGAAGTCAGAACTAATGTTCTTTCTATTCTTTTTATCATTTCCATCTAACCTTTCCTCCCTCTTGACAAATGTACTGGTACCTCCAAAGAAAATATAGAAGATGAGACAAAATCCATCTCCTTTCTACCCGCTAAATTTCAGTAACATGTCCATCACGTGGAGTCTTTAAAGACTCTCTGTTCTTTTCTTATTTTCACGGAAACTGAGAAGCTTTTAATGAAAAGTAAGAAGTTTCAGTTTCATCCCTCTTGCTTATCTGCTGGGTGTCAGTTCTCCTTGAATACTAATTTAAATTTTCCTCCGCTCCCAGCCTAAACCAGTCACTCTGTCACCTTCAAGTACAAGTGTCCCCGGTTCTTCGCTCCTTCGCTCTTTACCGCTTACAAGCCTTTCTAGTTCCATTCTACTGCTTTTCAAATAATAACATGTACGAGGCAAAAAATGTAATACAGACCTACAACAGAAGATGTGGGCACAAGAAAGCTCCAGTTGAGGGAGAGGAGTAGGCGCAGGAATGCGAGACACATTCCTGATACATTCCTGATAGAAAAAGATAACCTTCACTAACTTCTGAGAACAGCTGTAAACCCAGTTTAATTGGCCATTATGTCATGGCTGCCTGTGCTACTCCTGGAGTGTCATAAAGCGTTATATGTCTGTACTCATGCATTTGGCCATAAACCATGATATTTTTTCCCCTTGAACAAGGACACTGCTAGATTAATCTAACTGGGGATCAAAACACTTCAATAATTACATATATTAAAAACTAACTACATGGCTTTGCCTGAAACGACAATGGGGAAGAGCAAGACTATAAGGATGCCCAAGTAATGTTATTTTTTGAATCTTTGTATGTCTGAACTGTTAATGTCTCCCTTAAATGCTAGAGATAGTGGATATCCACAGTTGAATTTGGGATAACAGCAACATTTCTACATAATATGCTGGTTTTTACTGCTGTTACGAATACTCAAACCTCAGTTCTGTGTTTTTACCTGGAAACAGATATAAACCCCATGAAACCACAGAAATATATATATATATATTTTGAAAAGTATTTGTCAGTTTCATCTTTTTAAGTCAAAATCACCAACCTCTTAAGAACAAAATGTTTTTAAATGAATCCCACTCCACCCACCGGTACCAGAGGAGGACGGGTAGACAGAGAAAACATTACAGAATTAGATGATGGAGCTTATTTTCCCTGAAAGAGGGACAGTCAAGCACAGAAAAGGGCCAGTCACTTCAAAATTACTATTCCAGTCAGTAGGAAATTACTTCCTTTCTCTGAAGTTTTGGAGTATCTGGAACAGGTACCATAAGAAGACTCACCAAATGTGAGATCTGGACTGTATCAAAGTGAACCAACCAAAGCTACAGATATTTCTAAGGCAATAGTGACAGAGTGAACTGGGGCAGGCGAGAACCATCTATTAATGAAGAACCAGATGAAAATCTCTTGCACCAAAATTCTAAGCAGACTGAGGCTCAGGCAGGAAAAATAGGAACAGAACTCAGGGACTCCAAGAACAAGCATGTGACTAAGAACTTCAGGGAGAAATTTTTCACTCTGGGAGTGGTGAGACCCTGGCCCAGATTGCCCAGAGAAGCTGTGGCTGCCCCATCGCTGGAGGGATTCAGGTTGGATGGCCATCAGGAGAGCCAGGTTGGATGGGGCTTTGAGCAACCTGGTCTGGTGGGAGGTGTCTCTGCCCACGGCAGGGGGTGGAACTAGATGACCTTTAAGGTCGCTGGCAACCCAAACCATTCCACAATTCCATGAACTGTTCTTTTTCATTTCCTCCACCTCACTTCTGAGCTTCCAGTTGCTTCATGAGCAGATGTGGTGCAAAAGATCAACAGAATCATTGGCTTCTCCCAGTACCATCGATTAACTCTCCTCAAGAAAAAGGAGGATGGAGAAATCCCTTCCTCACGAGTAGTTCCATCAGAAGCCACCCTGGAAACCAACTCAATATTTCACCCAAGGAAGGTTTTTCTCCTCTCGGAAGAGTAATTAGAATAGCACGATGTCTCAGAGCGAGCAAGTAGGTATGATCAACTTCAGAGAGAAAAAAAATTGAAAGATTTTGGGAAAATAGTTCTATGATGTTTCTTAATGTTCCTTCCCAGCTTGCCCCTTCAGCCCTCTCGGAGTGCCTGCTGGGATACTGCTTTCCAATAAAGCAACAGAAATGGGATTTCTGGCTGTTTCAGTGATATTCGCGCACAAATGACAAAGCATAAAGCCAGAGGCGCTTTTCTGCGAATTGCACCTGGGCAGAGGACTTGAAGTTGCCTCTGCCTGACCTCACAGAAGAGTGAGAAAGAAGGAGCAACAGGAAAGAAGTCAAAAACTAAAAGAACTAAGTTCTTCTAACTCTGCGGGGAAAAAAGCTGCTGCGTCCTTACAGACAAAGCACCTCAGTTGTAGCCCCAGCACTGAAAAAAACCACCTCCAGCTCAAAGGAGTGGACATGAACATACACGCAGGAGGAACAGGCATATAGGATATTGCTCAAAGGAGAAAATGATCCAATTAGAGGGCAACTAAGATATTAATGCTTCTAAGTATTAAATCCATTCACAGATTTGTGAAGACATACAAGAGGTGTTATATTGGATCTTATGAAAGAGTTCTAATAGCATCAAGTAACGATGCAATTTCAAGAGTGTAGCAATTATTTACAAAACGCCTGAATATTTCAGACCAACTTGAAAGGAACTGGGTGCCCTCACGTAGACTTCATCTGTTCCTGCAGACTAAAAATGACCTCCTTTTTCACAGACCTCATCTGAAATAAATAAAGCCAAGATGAAGCATTCTCTGAGACCTTCCTTGTAATACACTGAATCAAGGAATCCATTACAATGATGTAATCTGACTTTTACAGCTTCTTTCAGCCATATTTTTTCTACTTCCAGACTCAAGTTCTGAAACTCAAACATTTTCAACAATCCAAAAGCACTGGCCCAAATTAATTTTCTGTCTTTTTTTGGAAGAACTACTAGGGCATCTCTCACTTAGGTGGTTTTTAAGGGAAAGAAGGGGGTTAGAATGATTATGAAAAAACAACATAGAAATCCAGCTCTGGATTTACGTTACCAGGAACAAAATTGTTACCTAATTGTATTTTTGGGTTTTGTACTTCTCAGACAAAACTTCCCCATGACAAATCACAGAATTGGGCAGAACGGCTTTGTGTTATTCTCTCATCTTAAGGATAATGACATTTCTTTAGTTAGTGTCTGCACTGCCACCAAAATCCATGGGATTTTACTCCTAATGGATTTTACAGCTTGCCTCATAGTGGTTTATTAAAAAAACAGTGCCTGGAAACACAGAAACACATTTATGTGTATTTCCTGCATTATATTCAATAGGTTTGGTAACAAATCATACTATTACCTCCAAAACCAGCAGTCCCTTTTGCACTCTCTAATGATGATGGAACATTCTGTAGCCCACGTTTTAATAGAAAAAGCTATTAAAATTCCAGAAAATAAAGATAAATCACATTATAGCAAATTTGTTTAAGTTGTCCCTTCCATAGTCATTTCCATATGTATAAATTACCATATGTGCTTACATAAGAACACGGATGAGAGCAAAACCAGAGGAATAAAGCCTCTTATTTATAATCCAGGACAGCAAATCTTCTTTGATCCAGTACCTGGGATTTTTTTCTTAACATTGCAGTGTACAAACAAGAATAATTTCCATGGTGACATTCAAACACACAAACAAGAGACCATCTGCCATGATACGTCTCTCTCGTAACACTAGATTACTTGTTTTGTTATGAACACAGTTAGTATACTTTTTAATTAAAGTGGCAAAGCCAAACTGAGCAACAGTCAGCCCATTTATACCTATATACATGAGCAAACACATATTTAAACACATATTAATATATACTGTAATAAAAACAACTGAAAATCCTGAATATTAAGATGTACTTACCTTTGTATCTTTATTTCTCACTACAGTAAAGAGTAACTGACAGAATATGCAAACCTTTCATTATGTCTTTCAAGATCTTTATTAGCTTTGAAAGAAAATGTTAATTGTACCTATGAAAACGTTAACACTTACGTTGTTACCACTTACAATTAAGACAAAAGCTAATTTCACAGTAGATATGGAACCCTTCTGGCTCCCTGTTTCACTAGAGAAAATGGTATCTATTTTGATTTCATGCTCTTGGAAAGAAGATCAATCCGAGTTTCCCTAGGCAAAGTAGAGCATACAGACAGAGGAGTTGAGAAAAGACTACTTACGCAGGGAGTTGTTGGGTTGTAATTCCAAATCTTGATCTTGGATATACCAAAGCCATGTGACCGGGTGGGATTGCGGATAACAAAGTAAAGTTGGACAGGCGGATGGAAAGGGCACATCCAAAGGAAGCTTTCCTTCCTGGTCTAAAAACATGTACAAGCAGACTGTCACTAATACTCTTTCTCCCAAAGAGGCATATTTAATTAACGCACCACCCCAAAGAAAAATATACATCGATTAGAAAAGTAAGCATATAATAAAATCTACTGCGTCAAGAGCAAAATCTTAACCTCATTTCCAAAGAGTAAATCCGAGCCTCCTGCCCGCTCACAACAACCTGACAATTAGATAAAGGTCAGCTGCTCGCTGTCCCGGTACGACATCTGCACGCTCCCGAGCGGCAGGCAGCCTGCCACGCTTTGTAACGGCAGGGTCAAAGCAAGCCCAGTTTATTTTAATCAAATTAATCAGCTTTGCAGGCACTAGAGGGGATCACTGAGCACAACAGACACTATATAATCATTTTACAATTTCTTAAAGTGCTTACACTTGTGTTTTGCCCTCTAAAGAGGGGAATCTTACAGAATTTTATTCCATTCCTCTATTTTAATCAGGCTTTGCAGACAACTGATTTCACTTACAGATTTATTTGCTACAGCTATATATACGATTCTAAAATTGAAATTTTATAAGAAATTCTCTAAGATATCGCAGAAGCTCCCAACATGAATTTGACAGACAACTGACAATCAAGACATTTTAAAGTACCAAAGAACACCTAACTCTGGACACTCTTCAGAACTGCTACCTCTACATGTTCAGAAATAGAGGAAAAGGATGTGTGGTAGCTCAGGACGAAGTAAAGAGTTTCAAAATCAAAATGCTGATTATTAATATACTCAATGTCAAATGTTGCCCCAAAAAAGAGACCAACGAGAGTACAAAGTAAATATACATGCAGACAACATCAGTGACCTGAGTTTAGCAGATAAATTAGCTCCTCTGCCATTTTCAAGGACACACAGTACATATCATCACACAGTAGGTACACAAAGGCAGTATTTTTCCACATCCTTTCACTTTGAAGTGAGACTTTCAGTTTTTCCAGAAGGCAGTAACTACAAAACTTTCCTATCAAGTACTTTAGATGTGTGCCTAATGACTGTAAGGACAGAGCTCCACCAGGCTCTTCAAAAGTATCATCCACTTCCTAAAGTGGTCATCTACATATTCCAAGCTCCAATGGCTCATAATGTCTCTGTCCCAGAGGCCTCTCAAAACACTTTGGGAGACTGTTGATGCTTTGAACGCCAGTTTTGGGCATAACCAGCCTTAAGAGTGACAGACAGGTTTAATCTTTTCTATATAAAAAAAGAGAAAGAAGCCTCTTAACATCAAAGAAATGAAGAATAGCCCTCAAACCAGCGTGAGCCCAAACCCAGGATCAACTTCAAAGCTAGGTCATGTTACTCAAGTGATACTATGAAAAAGAATGATTAAAAAATCACTTCCTAGCAGCAGACAGTATCTGATGACCATCCATCTCCAGACCTCTCAAAGTGGGACAATCAATAGGTTCTGGTGTGCACTGAGACAGCGCCAGAGGTGCCTTCACAGGAGGGCACCAGATTCAGCACCAAAATGGATCTGGAGAGACCTACTCATGCTTCACACTAAGCTTCTCTGTAAATTCGCACATAATCTTCCAAACAATAAAAGGTGTATCAGAGCCAGGCCGAGGATGGCATCTTCAGTGAGAGGCAGCTCTAGAGACCATGATGTTTATCAGTGGAAGTAACTGCTTAGGACTGAGGATACACAAACTCACAAGTGTTACAGTCTCTGTATGTCACAGATCTGACACCAGAAACTGAAGGCACCTCGATTAATCCATTTCAGAACTCACAAGACTCTGGAGGACTCTCATGTTCTATCACTAAAAGTGAAGGTGATGTCTTTGCCTTCACATGACGTACTCGAGTCTGGAGTTACTGTCTTTGCAACTAGCACCGGAAAATCTAGCCCCAAAGTTCTTTGACCCATCAGGGTGAACCCGACATGTCAGAGGTAGAATTACATTTGAACTGCATCAAGGGAAAAAAAGTGAGAGTGAGAACCTTTGGTCTTAGATTTTAGGGAGACTGGCCTGAGACACCAGTTTGTGTGGGCACTGAAGATACACTCCAGGGAGAGTAAGGAAGGCTTAAGCAATGTGAAGAGGAATTATCTGAGTCTGAGGGTTCACCACTGCAAAGAAATGCCTTTGTTAGATATTTCTAGAAGTACAGTTCCCTGTCCTTGTTATTATGACATTTAAAAGACATATATATGCATATCAGAATCAAAAAGGTTTACAGAAAACACTTCCAATGAAATGCCTAATCTCTGTCTTATTAGGCATAATATCTATCCTGTCAGGCACCACTTCCTTAGTTGTGAGCATCTGATGTTCTGCCAGGCATTTTTTATTTTTTACAGCATAACACATAGTACAAGGGAGGATGCAATTTAAGTGTTCTTCTTAAAAGTCTGCAAGGGTAATAAATAAACCAACAAAGAAATAAAATCCCTGATCTTCAGTAAGACAATGTCTGTTCTTAAAGACAAATGTACACCTAAATGATCAAAAATTGAAATGTTTTAACTGTAGCAAAGTGGGTTTTCCACGAAGTAAATTTTTACGTTAGTTTTCATTCTGTTGAAGATACTAGTTGCTTAGAGAGTCTTTAATTTCTTGGCTTTTTTCTAATACACCCAAAAGCTTTCCTGTACAATCTGAAACATACACAGATTGGAAATGCTGGTTTGACTTCTGAAGGAGACTGCAGTTCAGTTACTGCATTCTAAGGCCATATTCCCTCTCCAGGTTGCATCTTCTCTGATGCAATCCCTTTCCAGCTTCAAGAGAGATTGCAGTGCCAGAAATCAGAGGAATACATTAATCCACAAAATATAAAACTTCATTACTTAAGAATAATGGGATATAGAAATATATGAGAAATGCTGAGAATAACAGGTTTATCATGGATTAATGAATATATTACTACATAATTTATAATTATCTAGAAAATCCCAAAGTCACTACTACTACTGCTGAGTGATATCTGCAGCCTATGAAGGAAAACAGGTATTTATGACATCCAAAAGACAAATTTCAGGAGAAAGTAAGAAAGACTTTTCAAATAAAAATATTTGTCTGGAAATAATACTCCATACTGTGTTTCAACTAAATTTCAAAATACCGCGTATTTGCCCTCTTCTATTCTCAATCACTCTGCAAGCAGAGAAGTATCACTAGCATGTAATAAGTTAGAATTCATATTTTTTAATAGACTAAGTCATTTAGTGTCCTCACCCATTAAAATCCTACTAATTTTCCTTAGAATGCTGTCCCTGGAGGGCCATGGAGACAAAGGACATACAGTGGACATGCAGCACAAATGAAATGCTGGCTGCACGAGGGGCTGTGGATATTTGGATCAGGATTTTGCCCCAGTTATTGCCCTTTGTCCACTGTCTTTAGTATGAGCACCTACTTCTCATCTTATCTCGCAGAAGAGCCATGAAATACTTTTATCATGTCACACATTTTTCTTAATGCCTTCTTCAAAGCTACCTACCTATGCTTTCTTATTCTTTCATGATCCTTCCCTAGGTTAAAGGATAACAAGGGAACAGAGAAAATAAGTATGTTTCCTTCTTAAGTGTACTTAAATTCATATTGAGCAACTGGAGGAAGTTAGCAGTGAAGCTCCCACACCTTTAGATCACAAGAATTACTTAAGTTAATCAGCAGACATACTGAAAAAATGTAAAATTCCCTGTCCATAAAGTTTTGTGACCTTGTTCTACAGATATTATATTACAGTATTTTAAAAAATGAATGTGTTCTCCCATCCAAGACAATACCACAGAGTTAATACAAAAGGAGGCAGAGCTAAAGCTGCTTCCTTCCAGTTGCTCAGTTAATTGTCAGGCAAATTAATCAAAATCTGTCCTAAAACAAAATTATAACCAAATACCAACATCTTGGACAGGAAAGCTGAATTTTTTAATAAATAATATATGCATTTTTTTAATTATTATCAGATAGTTGTTATGCAAGTCAGGTTCAAAATGCAATCATGTTCCTAAACAAAAACCTAGTGATGGAATATTAAAGAATTATTATAATGAGAAATTGTCACATGCAGGACTAAGCTGTCTTACATTTAAGTTCTTATTGACCAAGCAGCACAAATTCCCTGGGTTGTCAGCATTTCGAATGTCCACATCATGAGGAGACACAAATATCTTTTCGTTGCATAAATCAAAGAATTCCACCTCGCTCAGGCCCACGTTTACTGGATTTCCCCAGTTAGAAAGAAGTTCCATGGTCACATAAATGGCATCACGTACTTCCACACTGGTTGTCATCTGGATTGAAATGAAATATGGTATAAACATAAGTGGCAAAACAATAAAATGTGCAACAAAATAAATCCTGGTGAGTCAGAAGGAAAAAGCTTGCAAACTCAAGGCTATCTGGATGACATTCAGTCATTCTGCCCCACATCAACAAACAAATCTATGGCAGGGTAAGAGAATAGAACTTACCAGCCTCTTACAAAGCCTAAAGATAAACCACCTCTCTGTTCTTTGCCTGATTCCTTTGTCATTCTGATGAAGGGTGATAAATTCTCTTCTCTTACCCTGCTATAGGTTTATCAGTTGACGTGGGGCAGAATCAGTGGAATACAGATTATTCAATGTACTTTGATTTCAGTAATACTGGGAAGCATCAGTTATGGTGCAAATACCCACAAACCTTCTCTCTCAGCATGGAATCTACTTCAGATTTGTCATCAGGCAGGAGTATGTCATTATCACAGGCAGAATGGCTCTCAGGCTCTGGCAGGGCTTTCAGAAGCTTCTTCTGTTGTCTGAAATATACAAGAATTATGAGGAAGTAACACATAGAAGAATACGTATTTTTAAGAAATAGTTTTGTTGGTGCAAAGGTGAAGAGATGAACCTTCACACCCCACGGAAGAATCCCATGTACCCCCCATCTTGAATGACAAGTGTTGCAGCATCCCCCTTAGACACACTGAGTTTGGTTCAAAGGCCAGGCTCCAGTTCTCAGCTGGCTCTGAGCAAGGAATATTCAGGAGATATAAAGACAAACAGAGGGAGATGGTTGGCAGTTCCCCAGTCACAGATACTGGCCCAAGGCTGAAATCTTCCCCTTGATTTACTACTACATCCATGATGTCTCAGGTATCTAAAGGTTATCAGGTGTAGTGCTACTGCACGACGCTATACTGGAAAATAACTCCTCAGAAAAGGAAGCTAACCTTAAAGGAAATACATATACCTGATTCCAAAAGGACAAATTCTCTCAGCAGCTTTTGTCACTGCAGTCCGTGTCTGGCTTTTTTCTGGAGGTTCAGCCATCCCAGAAGCAAGAGACGACACAGAAAATTTCTTCTAAGTTAGAAAAAGATGAACATGTTTCATTCATAACATTCTCCACATAACGAGTATCAGTCTGCAGCTCTGGAATAAATAAGAGTCTGGGCCCAGCTCTGGTCTCAGCTAAACTGTAACTCCATCATGAGTTAAAGCACATTTAACAGAATTGGTTTTAATTTGCAATGAAAGAGCTGAGCTTGATATTCTATGGGGAAGAAAAGGAATGTAAAAGCATTCTCTGATGACTATTCAAAATATATACGTATATGTCTGAAATATCATTGTATAATTGGGTAGGACTCAGAGTTGGCCAAATGTTTGGCACAGGTCTGCCTAGACTTTCTCCTTCTCCAAAAAAGGATCAGAGACTTTTAAACCCCCAAAAAGCTCAGGTTTATTAGAATAAAATCTTGATTTATTGTTTTAAATCTAGAACTATCAGTAGTGACTATCTAGGAGAAAACAGAGGAAAAGTCCAGCGATTCTTACAATGCTACAGGCTCTTTCTCTGCTTCTACCCCACTCTGTAAGTGTACCCTGCTCCTTTTGGTATTTTTCCTAAAAATGTGTTGGTAGCTTGTCAGAGACAGAACACCCAGCACTGTGAACAAGCAGTCAGATGAGGAATGGCAGTCCTTCTGTTCTTAGGTCACTTCCATTTCTATAATTTTTGAAGAGTAGGAGAACTTTAAAATGCTTAGAAGTTAATTACTTTTTTAATATTAAAAATTCTGCATTGTTACACATTTGAATATCAAAGGCCAAGTTCCACAATCCCTTAATTGCAAAATTAAATTACTACTGGAAGATCATTTAGGTCAGCTTTAAGACTGAGAACTCACAGTGGGTTTTTGAAACTCCATCTCAAGTGCCAGGGTAAAATTACATCTATTTTAAGTATTATTTCATTATTTTTCATTTAGACATAACAATATTAAAATTAGCCCTAATATTAGCAGCAAGATACATTATGTGAGAATATTCAATGGAATTTGTTCTCTCAATCATATAAATAGCTATAAATATTTCAAAACCAAGAGGAATAAGATTGAAAAGTTGACATAGATGGTGAAATCATATGTTAAAATACTTACCTATAGTAAAAGAACATTTTCACCTTTGCTCCTAACCCAAACTCCCCCAAAACCTAACGTTGGCTCAGTGGTTG
Source organism: Calidris pugnax (assembly GCF_001431845.1). Taxonomy (NCBI): domain Eukaryota; kingdom Metazoa; phylum Chordata; class Aves; order Charadriiformes; family Scolopacidae; genus Calidris; species Calidris pugnax. The sequence goes on from NW_015090794.1 coordinate 11,891,853, forward strand.
CAGTGGATACACATTCATTGTAGCATCAACTCACAACTTCAGGGAGCAGCAGCTTCACTTAAAGTAGTCAGCTGTCTTGGAAACTCTCAGAATTCAAAAGAGTAACTCCAAGAATGTCTAGCCATCTCTCTTTTCCTTCCTAAAAAATGAGTCTCCTAAACACCAAACTGGAAGCAGTCTTTGAGTCCACAAACACTGTCCATGACAAGATAGTTTTCTAAATTTCAGTTTATGCTCAAATTTCTTTATGTACTTCCTTTCTGTTAAGAGAACTGGATTATCGGTTATGCTCAAAGTTTAGCTAGGATTGTCAACACAAACCTCCTTTAACTTAACGAGGAATAATGTTTTGACCTGAATCAGAAGGGAATGGATTTTTGCAGATTTCCTTGTGTATGAGTTTTTAATTGCTTTTAAACATGGTGGTTGGAGATAAGAGACGTACACCCATCGGTGCGGAAAACCCAAGCTAGCTCCTCCTCACTAAGAGCTAGCTAGTAGTCTCCAAAAAGCAGAGCATGGATTAACAGGGAACAGCACCCATATTAATGAGTCCAGTAGAAATGTAGGATTTATTGGTATGGAAATCACAAATTATCTTTTTTAAGAAGCTTCCAGAGTGAAAATGGCTCAACCGGGCCTGCAGCTGTGCATTTAACTGCACAGACATATCATTTGCCTGGTCTATCAGTCACGCAGTGATCCCTGAAATCAGGAGAGTGCTGTGGGATGCTATCCTGGGGAAGCAGATTAAAGAAAACCACCCTACAGGAAAATAATACAAATTCAATTGCACTTAAGAGGCATCACCATTCATTCACACACAATCCCAATGTATAAGAGATCGTAACTCGGGGGTAGGGGGGGAGGGTTGCTACTTGATCAAACAGCCCTCTCCTGTATTCTGCCCTACCTTTTGGGGGCTTGTGGCAACCACCTGCCTTTGCAGATCTCTCTGCAAGATTTCATTTTCCATTTGCATTGCTTTAACCACAGCTGAGACCGAGAAATCAGGGTCCTTCTCACATACATGTTTTCGAGTTGCTGAAAGCGGTCTTTCTGGGCGACTGAACGGTCCTGCCACCAAAAGAAGGAAGGAACATTCATTCATTTGAGCAGACACACAAGTATGGGACATTACAACAGCAAACATTTCAAACACCCCATTCAGTTACTGACACAGGGCTTTGCTAGCAGTCTGTAACCATCCGAAGTGACCCTGGGGTGCTCCAATTTGTTTTTATATTAAGATTCCAGGTCACATCTACTTTAAACAACAGCTAAAACAGTATAGTAATACGAGGAATACTGACAAATGAGAAACAATTTTAATGCTTTAAAATTTTTTGTACTTGCTTTGTTCCAGTATTTAATGGAAACGCCTTGTAACAGTTCATTGAAAAAGAAATACATTGAAAAATTCTGGTGTGCTGAAGTTATATATAACTGGGGTGTTCAGCTATTTTGGAGGAATGGAGGAATACCCAGAGACTTCTAGCAAAACAAGGGGAGTCAGGAGTTGCTACTTCCAAGACAAAATAAATGACCTTATCACTTAAGTAGTCATCAAAATGCCCATACGCATTCCAATCTTCCCAAACATCACGGAGAAACAGAAATGTCACAGCCTATAAACAGGTTTAAAAGAAAGGAAATAAAATTTAACAATAGAGGATCTGAGATTGAACTAAAAGAGAAGCACAGTGGTTATATTCAAAGGAGAAGCACAGCAGTTATACTCAAGGACTTCAAAAGTCAAGGGAAGAAAAGAGACCAAAGTTGTACAGACATTTAAATCCAGTGAATCTTCCCTTTAGATCAAGGGAAAATACTGAAGAACCCAGTGCTAAGGAAGCCTGCTCATACTGCTGCAGTGAGGTTTATTAGGCAGGAGAGTAAAATAGCAGTTGATGCTTGTGACATGAAGTCTACCTTGAAAAGACAGCAAGTTAAAACTGAACGGAGATTTGCCTGCATTCACAATCCTTAAGCCCTGTGCTGTCTACGCTCATAAAAACTTTCAACATGTATTAGTCATCTCTGCAAATACAGGGAACAGAATAAAGTCCTTTTTATTTTTCTGTACTATACCATCCTCCTGAAATGAAATCCATTTAAAGAATTAAGGTGGTAGATGGACAGAAACAGTTCTAACAAGCACTGTTATAACCTGAGAAAATGCTACACACATCTTTGGAAAGCGGTCTGAGTGAGCATCTGCTCAGACAGATGGTGGGTGAGGGTCTCAGTAGCTACAATAGGATTTATTCTGAAGCCAAAAAGAATCAGCTTTTTTCCTCAATTTGGTTTTTTGCCAATTAAGAAACTACTATTTTAACTTTTCAAAACTGTTAGCTTTATTGCTTTCTTGGACACATCTGGATTTTGCTTTTTTGAAGAGTGTCTTAACCACAGGGTATGCCAAGTCTGAAAACTTCATCTCAGACCTCTCAGAACTCAAGTTCATCAGACTTGTTCAGTTAAGGACTGTGCTGAAATAGCAACTGCAGCCATGATTTCAGCTCCTAGACTTGGGGTTTGGTTTGGATTTTTTAAGCCCAGGAAAGACCACACCTTAGCAGCAGATTTCTAGAATAAGAGCAGTGCCTTCAAAATGGTGTTCTCCAGTCCAGGAAAAACATTTTCCAGTATGGTCCTAGATACTGGCGTACCTACCTGGCCCTAGAGAGTGATCTGCAGTGTTCAAGGTGTGATACAAGCACAGTCCCAAGCAGCAGAGCTAGAGTTTGCTGTGCTGTGGAAAACTATGCCTTTATTGCTATAAAGGCATTGCATTAAAATCTTCCACCAAAGCATCAATTGCTGATTTTGAGAAGACACTCTTCTGTTAATAACACAGGGAACAGATCTCCAAAAGGAATGTGGGAAACACAGAGCAAGAACAAGGACTGAAAGGGAGAGGAGAAAGTCTTACGCTGTGGAAGCCAAAAGAGAAAGTAGTCAAGATGTAGCAGAAAACTGAAATATACAGGCTCTAGACTTTCCCACAATCCTACTTAAGTTAAAACACTAGAGGTGGTAAAAACAACAACACAAAGCCTACCCACCCCACCAAAAAAAAAAGGACAACAGCTAAGAAAAAAAAAATCACAGTGACAGATGTGTGCTGAAATTACAGCTGAGCCAGAGAGGAGAAAAGCATGAAAACTTTCCTTATTGACATTAGATATTCTTATTTCTTACTAGAACAAATTCTTTCATGTCTTTCCTGCTGCAAGAACTCGGCAGAGAGTGGCCGAGTGATTTTATTTTTTACCACAACTGGTCTGACAGGAATGTACTTTTCAGCATTATCTTTTCTTTTTGCTGAGAGAACTCGTAGTGGCTTCACATCTGCAAGATAATAAGGGAACAGAAATAACTTCAGAGCTATTTAGGAGCAGCTAGCCAGGGAAAACTGATTGGGTCTTAAATGTTAAAATTTTGCCACTTTAATTATGCTGGCAAAGTGACAACTACCATCCTACCTTCCTTTCACTGCTACTGTCCTATTGATGTAGAAGTACATATAGAATCATAGAATCTATATGCATGGCTTGCACTGACTTTGTGAAACAAAATAAAATATATCATAAGGTACCAATATATCACATAATTATCAGATATTTACCTGCCTTACTGTCAAGAAAAGCAAAAATAAAAATGAAGTCCCAAGTCACTTATTAACATCGTTATACCATTGAGACATTGGAGGTCTCCAAAGAAGACGACCTGACAAAAAGAAGTGGCACAGAGCCAGACAGATTTGTTTTCTCAAATTAATAAATTTTTCATCAGAGATGAATAGCAGATGCTATGATGACGGGTAACCAGCATCCAGGATGGGAAATGGAAGAAGCTGAGACTGGGAAGATCTGGCTGCCTGGGTTATTGCAAAAACAGTTCAAAAATATATTAATAATAATCTCTTGAGAATGTCTTAAACTGTCTGTGAGTTCAGACTCAATTCAACTGTCTAGGCCTGATGGTGCAAATGGGTTAACCACAGCTATATCTTCGTCTTTGCAAAAAAAAAAAAAAAATTTCTTAACCTAGTACTAAGAGGATCAAGTCTCCCAAATCAGGAGATTAAAACAAGAAGTTTGCTGAAGAGCATGAGAACTCCTGAGAATATGGAGTAACCATTAACAGTTAACCAGCAACAATTCCCTTAAAAGTAATGCTCTCCAAGAATTATTACAGCACTGAAGGAGAGCATAATACACAGAGACTTACTACTTTGATCCTGGTTGAACTCCAACACAGTAAGGGCACCACAATCAAGGCTGGAGCATCTCCCAGTGTCCTGACGTTCAGAAGTTTCTTTCTGCAGTGATCTACCGCTGTGCAACTGGAGGTCTCCAAAGCTTGTGATTGTTTCCTCAGTGGGAGATGGCTCTGAAAACACATCCTCTTCAACAGAGTCACAATCATCACTAAGAGAAGTTTCTTCCACCCTTTTCTCTTCTACACTGAGTTGCGAGCTTCTCAATTCCTGGTACAATTCAAAGAGATTTGTCAGAAAAGCTCAAACACGTATTGATGCAGCTAAAATTACTCACATTCCTGTGTTGTGTTTTCACTCCTCTGATGAGGAGTAAAGAATTTTTCTTACAAAATCTTAACAAGAATTTTGTTGTAAAGAAAAGTCATCACACAACTCCCTTGTTCCTTCTCATCAGTTCTGTAGGCCAAACAATTTTTACGTGCAAAACCAATTTTTAGGAATGAGCTACAAACAGGATGTAAGTAATGGATAGGGCAAGGGAATATATTTTCCTAGTCTCACACAGTTAGGTTTGCTATTTGAAGACAAGCTGCAATCTAGATTTTCCAAATGCCTTCACAAGACTGCAAAGCTAACGGAATACCAACTTCTTTATAAGCAATTAGATAGATAATAGTCCTGTTTTGTAAACATCTCTACTTCAAAAACAGTAGAAAAGAGTTGTGGTCTAATGGACTAAGCTCCCAGTTTGCACAGATTTTTTCAAGTGGACACACTGTAGCAGGATTTTATATAAAAACTAATCTACTTTGAAATTCACTGTGGACAAAACTGCCCTTCCTCTCTCAGCACGTGCCATAAACATGATGCTGGAGAGCCTTGTGTTTTTACAAATGCAAAAAGAAAATACCTTACCTATCTTAAATGCTCTTTTCTTCCTACTTTGTTGGTATTAGAGTTTTGAGATAAGGATAGGTAAGCAAACTGTATGTGTAAAATGAAAACCTGAAGCTATCTTAGGTACAAATGAACTGTGACAGTTTGTGCAGTTTGCAAATGAAAGCTTCGAACTGCTCTTCTGCTACAGATTACACTCGTTAGGAAATCCATGTTGACAGAAACATATTACAAAGAGCAGGCAAGCTTAGGTTAAAAAGAAGGTCTATAAGCAACCTGAGGCTTGATATTGAGCATGTCTTTACAACAGTCAAGACTAATATTTCTAGCTATCTGACAGGGAATTGTACAGGCTTTCTTTTAGTTTGAAACCTCATTTTAACAAGACATTCAAGAAAACAAATTATAGCTTCAGGAAGAAAAGTGAGGTATTGGTTTAAAATTATTAGCTTACTACTTACACATAAATGATTATAAATATCCATCTCGGTAAAAAAGTTACTGGCTTGTAGAGAGTGAAAACAAATCATAGTCTCAAAAGCAATATAGGAAAGGTACAAAGATGCAGGCTCGGAAATACACTTGGCAAGTTTGTCTGATGTCAGTGCTGAGAACTGCAGACAATTTCATACGTAGACACTACTTCATTACCCAGAAGAGCTTTATTGATGTCACCAATTGGTTAGGCAGAAAAATATTCATACATTTTTGTTCATTTATTCATTTTTTTTAATGACAGGACACTCGTGAAGTGTGCTAGAACAAATTGCGATTAGTAACCAAATGGAAAGCTGGACTGCCAAACAAAGGAGTCAGTACAATAACAACCCTTGATGGAAAACAACTGTAATGATTATAATATTTTTAAAACTTTACTCTGACTTAAAACTTTACTTTTAAAACTCCCTCTGTTAGGGAAAACAACGACATGCAGCAATTTTAGCACGATAATTCAAAAATTAACCTAAACCCAGAAAAAGTTGTTGTTCAAGCTTTCTCTAACCTGACAGCCAAGAGTAACATCCATGTGGAGAGCCATTAAGTGAACTGAGTCTCCTTGCACGAAATACCTTGGTTCTATCCAACAGAGACCTCTTTGAATTAGGACTGAACACGTTACAGCATTGTTGACTAAGATAAGATCTTCAAAGTAGTTTTTCTTTTCATTTTTTCCTTCCTTATGTCACATCTCACTGATGTGAAATTCTCTAGTGAAAGAAACGCTACACACTGGGCCGCATGCTCTAGTCAGGCTGATACCTGGGCCCCTTCACATTTCAATTGACACCACAATGAACAATAATAGGATGCAACTCCCAATTGTACCTGGGTGCAACGGAGAGAATCATCACCACTTGTCTCCACGCTCAAGCTTTCATAAGGTTCAAAATCCTCAGAGTAGTCAAGAGGAGGTTTAATGCAGAGTTTAGCACCCCTTTCTGTTTTAATCTCCACAGCTTTCTGTTAAAAGAAGCATTCAAAGACATTGGACATCTTTTGTGCCATCAGCAATACAAAAAGAATAATCAGCACATTTTACATACCAATACCTAGATCAAGCAACCTTTTTACCTTCTGTTCCATTGCAGGTTTCTGTCCTCTCTGAGCTCACCTTTGGGCACCCCCATTATGGTTTAACTGCCCAAATCAAACTCCCCACCTGCTGCTGTGATCCCCAGAGTGGGCGAGGCCCAGCACGCACCAGGTGTTTGGCATTAAAGTGATTGGGTTCACCCCCTCACCTCACCAGAGAAGTGAAAAAAATGGTAGGAGGAGGGACACAACAATCAACAAAACAGCTGAAGTGCAATCACTTAAAGCCCGGGCAAGAAGCACTGGTGGAACAACCTATGGCAAAAGCTCTCAAGCTTCCAGGAAATCAGCAAACCCTGAAATGCATCTGTGAAATGCATCTACACAAATGGAGAACACATGGGGAATGAACAGGAGGAGTTAGATGTTTGTATCCCATTACAAGGCTATGACCTCACTGGGATCACAGAGATATGGTGGGATAGCCCATTAGACTGGAGTGTGACACAGGCTCTTTATGACAGACAGGCTGAGATGGTGAGAAGGAATTGTCAACCTTTACGTGGGTCAGTCATAACTTAGTTATCTGGTGTCCATGCACTCCTCTGCCATTTTGGAAGTGCCAGGAGCAGAGATGTCCCAGATAGAACATCCCAAGGCAAGCTGGTTTTGGATAGAGCATATTCTTTCAGTAAGTCTATCTTCAGACCTCCCAGCACACCTTAGCACAGCTTAAGTTGGACAGTTTTGAACATGAATTTCTAGATAGCCCATTAGACTGGAGTGTGACACAGGCTCTTTATGACAGACAGGCTGAGATGGTGAGAAGGAATTGTCAACCTTTACGTGGGTCAGTCATAACTTAGTTATCTGGTGTCCATGCACTCCTCTGCCAGTTTGGAAGTGCCAGGAGCAGAGATGTCTCAGATAGAACATCCCAAGGCAAGCTGGTTTTGGATAGAGCGTATTCGTTCAGTAAGTCTATCTCCAGACCTCACAGCACACCTTAGCACAGCCCAAGTTGGACAGTTTTGAACATGAATTTCTAGGTCCTCGAGCCAAAAAACCCACAGGGAAAATTCCTGGGAAAGTAAACTGCTGGCTGGCACAACCTTAATCTTATTCAGTGGTTGCACATTTCCTTAGCTAAATAATTCCAGTATCTTATTAAGATATTATAAATCTGTTACCCTCCCATCCAATTGGATAAAAGACTTTAGGTATCATTCTAAGCTAGTCTTAAGTAGTAGCTTGTTTTAAGCAGCACAGCTACCTACATTTGGCTAACTTTCCAATCCAGACAAGAGGAGATGCCTCCTTCTTCATCTGGCTCTTGTGATCAGAATGAGGTGGTTTATGAGGAGCCACACATTTGGCAAATTTAGCAAACAAGTTGTGACAGGCCAGTACATAAGCAGTGATCTACTGAGAAAAATAGCAGCTGAGAATATTAATTCAACTAAGCAGTAAGAGTGATAGAGTAATGCAGCCTTAAAACTTGGATGTGCAATATTTGCTGAAAGAAAAGAGAACCTGCATGACATGATCTGCAGTGACACAGACACCTGAGCCCCAGTCACTCAAGCACAGACTGGACATCCAGCCAGGGCAATTCCTAATCAAGTAGGGTAATTATTTGAGCAACATGTCTCAGTTGCTCAGAATTCACATTTGTTCTGTTAATTAAGTCATACTCCTTGACAAGGTTAAGTCAGATCCTTCTTTAGGCCAGGAGAAAAAAAAAATATCATTGAGGTTTCTCCAGTGAACCTACAACTATGTAGCTAATGGCTCCAAATTTCTTATAGGCCGGATTATTTTTATTATCTGTATGCATTTTCCTCTCTTCTGATCTACAAGAATCTGTCACAGATTATAACTCAGGCTATAAAAATTACACGTCTGTGTCCCTTAATTCTATTGCAGGGTGAAGAAAAGCAGTGACAGGCAGGGCTGTATCTCCAAAATGAGATTTTCCATGCTTTGCACTAGATAAGCTCCCTAGGCCTCCCATCAGAGATGTCAAGCAACAACTATTCTGCTGGAGGGTAGACTGAGCCAATCATGTCAAGGCTACAAAAGTTTCCATGATGGATGTCACTGAAACTGGACCCTTTCAATGAGATTTGCCTCTTCAGGCTTCAAAGCAGACAAAAAATTGGTCAGGGTATCATTTCACATCGTCACTCAGTGCCCAGACTAAACCAAGACTCAGATTCTATGAGAGTCCCAGCTGCCCACATCTACTAGTTGCAAGCAATTTCCCTTAATTACTTTTGCTCTAGTCAGGCTGATACCTGGGCCCCTTCACATTTCAATTGACACCACAATGAACAATAATAGGATGCAACTCCCAATTGTACCTGGGTGCAACGGAGAGAATCATCACCACTTGTCTCCACGCTCAAGCTTTCATAAGGTTCAAAATCCTCAGAGTAGTCAAGAGGAGGTTTAATGCAGAGTTTAGCACCCCTTTCTGTTTTAATCTCCACAGCTTTCTGTTAAAAGAAGCATTCAAAGACATTGGACATCTTTTGTGCCATCAGCAATACAAAAAGAATAATCAGCACATTTTACATACCAATACCTAGATCAAGCAACCTTTTTACCTTCTGTTCCATTGCAGGTTTCTGTCCTCTCTGAGCTCACCTTTGGGCACCCCCATTATGGTTTAACTGCCCAAATCAAACTCCCCACCTGCTGCTGTGATCCCCAGAGTGGGCGAGGCCCAGCACGCACCAGGTGTTTGGCATTAAAGTGATTGGGTTCACCCCCTCACCTCACCAGAGAAGTGAAAAAAATGGTAGGAGGAAGGATACAACAATCAACAAAACAGCTGAAGTGCAATCACTTAAAGCCCGGGCAAGAAGCACTGGTGGAACAACCTATGGCAAAAGCTCTCAAGCTTCCAGGAAATCAGCAAACCCTGAAATGCATCTGTGAAATGCATCTACACAAATGGAGAACACATGGGGAATGAACAGGAGGAGTTAGATGTTTGTATCCCATTACAAGGCTATGACCTCACTGGGATCACAGAGATATGGTGGGATAGCCCATTAGACTGGAGTGTGACACAGGCTCTTTATGACAGACAGGCTGAGATGGTGAGAAGGAATTGTCAACCTTTACGTGGGTCAGTCATAACTTAGTTATCTGGTGTCCATGCACTCCTCTGCCATTTTGGAAGTGCCAGGAGCAGAGATGTCCCAGATAGAACATCCCAAGGCAAGCTGGTTTTGGATAGAGCATATTCTTTCAGTAAGTCTATCTTCAGACCTCCCAGCACACCTTAGCACAGCTTAAGTTGGACAGTTTTGAACATGAATTTCTAGGTCCTCGAGCCAAAAAACCCACAGGGAAAATTCCTGGGAAAGTAAACTGCTGGCTGGCACAACCTTAATCTTATTCAGTGGTTGCACATTTCCTTAGCTAAATAATTCCAGTATCTTATTAAGATATTATAAATCTGTTACCCTCCCATCCAATTGGATAAAAGACTTTAGGTATCATTCTAAGCTAGTCTTAAGTAGTAGCTTGTTTTAAGCAGCACAGCTACCTACATTTGGCTAACTTTCCAATCCAGACAAGAGGAGATGCCTCCTTCTTCATCTGGCTCTTGTGATCAGAATGAGGTGGTTTATGAGGAGCCACACATTTGGCAAATTTAGCAAACAAGTTGTGACAGGCCAGTACATAAGCAGTGATCTACTGAGAAAAATAGCAGCTGAGAATATTAATTCAACTAAGCAGTAAGAGTGATAGAGTAATGCAGCCTTAAAACTTGGATGTGCAATATTTGCTGAAAGAAAAGAGAACCTGCATGACATGATCTGCAGTGACACAGACACCTGAGCCCCAGTCACTCAAGCACAGACTGGACATCCAGCCAGGGCAATTCCTAATCAAGTAGGGTCATTATTTGAGCAACATGTCTCAGTTGCTCAGAATTCACATTTGTTCTGTTAATTAAGTCATACTCCTTGACAAGGTTAAGTCAGATCCTTCTTTAGGCCAGGAGAAAAAAAAAATATCATTGAGGTTTCTCCAGTGAACCTACAACTATGTAGCTAATGGCTCCAAATTTCTTATAGGCCGGATTATTTTTATTATCTGTATGCATTTTCCTCTCTTCTGATCTACAAGAATCTGTCACAGATTATAACTCAGGCTATAAAAATTACACGTCTGTGTCCCTTAATTCTATTGCAGGGTGAAGAAAAGCAGTGACAGGCAGGGCTGTATCTCCAAAATGAGATTTTCCATGCTTTGCACTAGATAAGCTCCCTAGGCCTCCCATCAGAGATGTCAAGCAACAACTATTCTGCTGGAGGACAGACTGAGCCAATCATGTCAAGGCTACAAAAGTTTCCATGATGGATGTCACTGAAACTGGACCCTTTCAATGAGATTTGCCTCTTCAGGCTTCAAAGCAGACAAAAAATTGGTCAGGGTATCATTTCACATCGTCACTCAGTGCCCAGACTAAACCAAGACTCAGATTCTATGAGAGTCCCAGCTGCCCACATCTACTAGTTGCAAGCAATTTCCCTTAATTACTTTTTTTTTTTTTTTAATTTTCCTAAAATAGGAGAGTCCCAGCTGCCCATGTCTACTGGTTGCAAGCAATTTCCCTTAATTACTTACGATTTTTTTTTAAATTTTCCTAAAATTACTTATGATCTAAGAATTAGTTGAATGATGCATTCTTTTTAACTGTTTCTTACTTACTTACGATCTAAGAATTAGTTGAATGATGCATTCTTTTTAACTGTTTCTTACCTGAAGCCAACTTCTGCGTTGCATTTTGCTGGGTGCAGTCTGTGTGCTGCATTCTTGCAACTCACTCTCTTCTAGCTGGGCTGCTTTTTCAGAACAGAGAGACAAGAATTAGAAGACAGAAAATAGAAGTATGGTATTTGACAATATATACCTCAGTTTGCTTTTTTTTTTTTTCCTCTCCCCGGATAAGGACAGAAGAGAAAGTCTTTTGACATGTGAATGGTATCAAAGGCATTCCACTTGAGATACTGGCTAGTCTTGTATTAGTAGCAAGAGTTTTGAACCTCTTTGGGGACAGTCCTCATCATGTGTATTCAAGAGAATAAATTGTTCAAAAGTACATTAGCTTAACGGCAAGTGAAGCTCCACATTCATTGACAGGAAAGTATAGATATATGTTCTAGAATAGGGGCACACATCATTCTAACTCCTCACAAGCAAGCTGCCTTAGGAGGCCAGCTGAACCCAGAACCGCAGGCAGACTCTGATAGACAGGGTCCCAATGAACAACAGGTGAGATGCTGGGTTTACAAAGGAATTCGGTTTATTTACTCTCAAACCAAGGAACCACAAGGTATTGGCATATTAAACTTAACCTATTAGGTATTTAACATACTGTGCAGAGAAGGATTCTTCATGTACAAGTCATAGATGAAAGACAAACAATCATTTTCCTTCACTTCTAAGGCAAGGAAGAGTTGGTTCCTGAACTTCTGCAAAAATTCTGTGTATGGTCAAGCAGAACTAAGGGTTCCTGTGCTAGAAATGGTCCCAAATTACAGTGGGACAGTGAATTTTTCAGAAGGTGCTTTGATTGAGAGAAAGAAACAAACATCCTGCAGGTCACATCAGCATCCTTAACAGAACAAGGACAACACCAACACTCTCAATAGCATCCTAAATAAAAGCATCTCATTTCCCATGTCCAAGACAGATTTACAGCTTCCATTTCTTCTCAGTGGAGAAAAATAGCTGATGCAAAACCTTTTTTCTGTAAGCCATAATTTAATGGTCACCCTAAGCCAGCAGAAACCGGCACTACCAATAAAAGAAGCAGCCATCCTACAAAGGTCATAGAATCACAGGAAGATTTAGTTTGGAAGGAACCTCTGGAGGTCACCTAGTCCAGCTTTCCATTCAAAGCAGGGCTTACTTCAAAATTACATCAGGTTGCTCATTACAACTTTCAATACCACATTTTCTTTTTTGGGTTGGACAATGCCACATGCACCTGCTGCACTGAACTGTTCAGAGAATTGTTATGGGCAAGTTTTAACTGAGATAAAACATAAAAGGAAGATTACTTTTAACTGCAGTCACCTGTGCAATCTGGTTCACCATGAGACTGCAAAATGCTGGTACAAGCAGGCAGGAGAGGGCCCAGGGTAGGACTGTCCTTGGGGGAAGAGCGCACAGTTATGTCAATTTGGAGTGATCATAAAATTACAAAGCAAGAAGAACCAGATGTTGTTCTTGCTTCAGCCCAGTGTCTTTTAGGCTTGAAACAGGACTAAGAGCAGAGGGGAAAAAGAAGGGACTGCTCCAAGGTTAAAAAAAAAAACAGCCCTTCCAACTAGAGCTCCTGCTACTCCATTCTGCTCTTCCTAAATAACTCCAGAAATACTTTGCAGTCATTAGCATTGATGCTGATTGCTATGGGGACCTTCTAGCACTGAGGGTGAAATGTCCCAAGATTACAATGCTAGAAGTGTGGTCTGGTTCAGTCACTGCTTTGGAGCAGAACTGAAAACATCTTTCACTTCCTGAGAAATCCATCTCTTCTAAGCAACTGCCCAGAAGGCCACTCCTGTATGCTATAAATGTAAGTAGGGGAAGGGGACAGGCACTCAAGCTACTATTGCTGAGTGTTTGGGTCTCAGAATTGAGTGTTTTGTGATTGGATTCATGTGACCAGGTCTCTCTAAACCAGGAAAAACAGTAGTCCAAATCCCAGGGAGAAGCTGATGGAGCTGAGCTAGTTGTTTCTGCTACAAACATTACTTCAGAACAAAAACTTCCTTCTCACAGCATGGATGGTATCTATCAACCACTACGTGTTTCAGCACACAAAACAGATCCACTGGTGTCATGCCCTTGGAGACTTGAGCTGACCACGCCTATTCTAGCAGCCAAAACCTAAGCAGTACATCACCAATAGATTTGTCATCATCAAAGGAGATGCCATGCTAGCCTTAAGCCATGTCTTTGTGACCACACTGACATTCACTGAAGCACATACATGGCTGTGAAACTATGTCTGGGTTCTGCACCCAAAGAAATGACAGTATACCTCGAGACTATACCTAGAGTATACCAGCTTCACCACCTTATAAGCCCATCATTTACTTTAAATTCATTTTCCAAGCCTAAGAGTTAAAAGTTTATCAATCACTATTATCATGAATTACTCCTAGGGTACACAGACAAAGAAAATAGTCCAGACAAAAAGATTTACGATGACACTTTCAGGAACCACAAAGAGGGATTTGTGCCCATTCTGCATTATTAAGTATCACACAATCCTAATTTTTCAGTGAAGACTAATCCCACAGATGGATGCTTTAGAAGTAATAAATGATGCAATAACTCTCATGGGAGATGGATAGGGAAGAAAATTCAGTGCTGTATCTCAGCTAGAAATCATTTCTGTAAGTAAAATCATATTCAATCGTTGAGAGGAAATGCCTAGAAATGAAACAGGCCACAAAATTGCTCAGGTGCTACCCCCAGGCAAGAAGCTTATACAGATCACCAATGACTCCCACTCTGGACTCTAGCAATAAAATCAAATGGAAGAAGAGAAATGACAGGATGATGATTCAGTCAGTATCTTTCACTGGAGTTACATGTTTAAAATAACAGCATCAGAAAGCTAAGAAACAGCAAAACAACAAGTTCTCTTCTACAGAAATAACACCTCTGAGTCGATGGAGCTGAGGAAAGGAACAGAGACGGCCACTGGATTCTTCAAAGGTCCCTAAGACAAGCTGGAGTGTTCTATCCTAACTGAATCAAATGGCATTAAGCAGCCATAAAAATAACCAACTCTAGTAAAGCTTAGTGATAACAGCTGCACAACGAACTTGTAGAGGAAATTTCTCTTGATGGAGTTCTGTTACAGCTGCTGCCACAATATCCCTGTACAATTTTTAGACTAAAAAGTCAAAGACATTGCTTTATACCCTCTTTAGCTACCTAGAGGTACGTCATCCCAGTGTGAGAGAGCACACAATTTCCTTTTCTTTTTTTTCCAATATCCAAGGACATGAGCTTTTTTGCCTCCTTACACACAAGTTTTTACTTTCATATAGAACAGTGAAGGTAGGTGACCAGCTGATTCCCCATCACCCTCCCATATAACCTGCAAGGAATTATACAGGAGACAGCTGAGCCTGAACACACTTCCATTTGAAAACAAATAGTGTGTACCCAGTGTAGCAGGAAAACAGAGATAAAGATATCAAAGTTAAGAGTCAAGGTTAGAACAGTTACTGAATGAAAAGTTAGCTTCCGGAATTATTGAGATTATTACACTTCAATCATAATAAATTATAATAGTAAGTAACTTTTTAAACTCTTTGTCTTCATTTTTATGTGAAAAGCTATCTACACAGCAACAGATTAAAAAGATAAACTTTAAGAGACAGGTTGTAGGAAGCATGAGGATAACAGACTAAGGTTGGTAAAGTGCTTTACACAGGGATTTAGGGAAATCAACTTTATTTTCATTATGCTAAATAGATTAGAAGGCCAGTAAGCTCACAATTTATACCTTCATACATGCAAAATTATTCCTGTCACTACATTGCTCTCTATGACTGACAGAATTAAATTAGAAATAAACCACACATTTTCAAATAAAGCCAGCTATTCACTTGCAGAAAATGGAAAAAAAAATTCTTTACTTCAAATATTTAAATAAAGATTAGCTGTCTTTTTAAGATGACTATTACAACTTAAACATAATTTATGAGCTTAATGCAGCTATTACTGGATATAATTTGATTATAGTCTATGTCACAAAACGTCATTTGTCTACAGGACGCCAGACTTAAATACCATTAAAGTCCATCAGATTTTAAAGCTTATTAATGGTGTTATGTTTCAGACGAAGGTATATCATTATTTTACACCAACAATTTATATACATTTCTAATCTTCTAGTTTTAGTTATAGCTGTTTAACAAATGGAGAGGCGAGGAAATTAAACTTTGGAATTAGTTCAGGATCAGCTAAGGAATTGATGGGCTGTTGCAGAGACCATTCCTTACATACAGCCAGCTTCAGCAGTCTGGGGAGGGAGTCCCGTGGAATTTCATTCCACCGAGCTCAAATGCTGCTGTCCCCGTATCACAGCCTGACCAGTAACCTCTCCCACTGACTTACAATTCTCACGAGTAAATGTTTAATAGCTCTAGACTAGAATCTGTGTAAAATTCTCACATAACTCACCATTTGTCCTGCTGGTCTTTGTGTCATTTTTAAGGGAGCCATGTGAATTGACTTTTCTGCGGTAATTTCTCAACTCTGAATTAGCTCCATTCAGATACAGAGAAAATCCTTGTTCTAACTGCTCCAGTCTGATTTGCATGGGATCCTTTCTTTTTAAACGCCTCAGTAGCCTGAAGCAGAAAGGATAATAATTTGTCATTACACAGAGCATACACAAATGTCAGATTAGCGATAAACACAAAGACACACAATGCCACAAAGCTAAAAAACACACTCATAATTCAAACAACAATTTCAGAATTGAGCTTCCAGGACACATTCCTGTTCTGTAATGCTGATATGAGCACCCACACACTGTGACACGTGAAATTTGACCAAGCTTCTCCCTTCTGAGGTTTTTATCTTGTTCTCTCTCATTTCACACTATTTTTTCTGTTTGGTATTTAGTATATTTAACCATTCTCTCGAGAATATTTAAGGGTTTTACTTAGAATATCAAAAAGCTTAAAAATGATTGAGCTTTTGTTAAGAAAAAAAAATAAGAAAGAAGAAAGATTATTTGTGGATTGAAATTTGAGGGGAGAAACCCCCAATTAATGATGCAGTTAGAGATACCAGAAACTTAATTTCTGGGTAAAATAGTAGTAAAACAAATGCCCTTCCCGAGGCTCAATTTCAGTGAAACACCTACCCTCCCTCTTCCAAGGCTCATCTTCTGTCACCATGGGTTATGTTCAGTCCATCCTAATTCCTTTGGTGAGGTGACATTCAGGCCAGGAGGTTGAGGCCATTTGGGTAACAATTTCCACCTGCCCCTGCACGCTACTTCCTGGTTTCCCTCTGACTCCAGGGAGGGTCAATCCACAGGCCAAAGTCCCCCAGGGGTGTGTCACTAAATAATTTGTTTTTGTATTTTCCTAAAGCTGCTTTAGGAGGATATATATGAAAGAAACCCGTGTTCACAAAAATTTGCTGTTGTTCTAACAGAATTGTCGCTTTTGTAGGTTTTTTTTTTTTTGGTCTTTTCACCAAACCATTTAGTTTGTTATAGAATATGAGTAAGAATCTTATGGCTTGTGGTGAAGGAGGGAATCCAGCAAGAAAGTTCTACAAGCCCTTTTGAATTAAGCTATGAAATTAATCTGTCTAGGGCACAATGACAGGAAGGTTCATATGAACAAAGATTAAAAGAAATGTTTTAAGCTTGTTTGAAAAATACTGAAGTTGTCCTCATCTCCCAACTTAATGGAACCCAACTTTGCACTTTTAACTTTACCAATTTTTGCATGCAATTTTCTGTATTTTTGACAACATAAAAATTTTGCCTCATAAATACATCCTCACACAGTGTGAGCTTCCAGTTATTTTGAATCTAGAACCTCTTGCTCTATAAACAAAAATCTCCCCTATAAGCCATGGAAATAATTACTATTTTATTAATAAATTTACCTGTATTTTCAAGTATGCTGAAGAAATATTGTAATCTCCTCCAGAAATAAGAACTTTGATGTACTTAGCAAACAAAGGGAAGAAAAGAGAATCACCTGAATGCTTTAAGACACAGCGACTCACACTTTGCATTACAAATTTAAAACCCAAGTTTTACTTGGTTTGGTCTGGTTTTTAAACTAATATTCACAACTGCTGAGATTAGATACTATATAAGATAGTAAACAACAGGTATTACATACTCAATGGTGGTAACAATTCTGTATCTTACCGGTTTCTTTGCTGAAGGGATATTAAGTATTCGTCATGTTTTTCATCAAAGTCAGTCACCATATCCTTAATATATTGCTGAAACGAGAACATAATTGTCACTCTGAAGTACAGAAATTATCTATTATAGAGTCCTACTGGGTTTGTTCCCTAAATAGACAAGAGTACTATAAATCGAAAATAGTTCCTCCTTCAACAAAGCATAAAACTGTCAGCATAGTAAACAAAGTTCTGGAAGAGCAGAGGAAACATTACTTGTTTTCCTTATTTTTTGGAACCCTTAACAATCTATTGAAGAGCCTAAGAACACTGAAAACAGAAGGGAAATGCCACAGTGAGCTTATTCTCCAAGAAATGAACAAGCAAGTCGATTTTGGGGCACAGGCTGAAAGGGCCACACCCAAAGCCCAGCTGTAGGCAATTTTCCTGAATTGCTTCTGCTCATCAGGTCAGGTCATACTAGAACTTATTCGCTGCGGGGGCTGTGTGGTTTGAAAGTGTTTAGTTAAAGATTTTCCCTTACTTGCTTTTCAGGAAATAGGAACTTTTCCAGCAACTCCCACCACGTTTCCCAGAGTCGCTGCTGCACGGTGTGGCAGGGTGCCCCCTCACACACTCAGAAGTTTAAACTTGCCGCTCATACGTTTAATTTAGTTCAGTGCCAAAGAAAAGAAACCCCGTATTTCGTCTCTTACCGACTGTAAAGTCTCTCAGCTAAAACACCGCCCCTTCCCGCGCCCTCTCTGAGGTGAGGTAAGGCGGCGCCGGGGCTGGCCTCTCCAGAGCTCTCCCGAACGACCGAGCAGGAACCCCCACTCCCCCCGAACACCGAGCCCAGGAGAAACCCGGGGGCGGAGCCCCCGCCACAGAGAGACCCCTCAACAGCGCGGCGGGACGGAAGGGCCGGGCCAGGCCGCGCCGCCGCTGCCCTGTTTGGCCGTTTCCTTGGCAACCGGTCGCGGGCGGTGACCTCACTTCCTGCGCGCCGGGCCGTACCCGGAAGCGGTGGCGGGGATGGAGGCGCTCTGGGCGCTGCTGGACGAGGTGGCCCTGGAGGGGCTGGACGGCATCACCCCGGGCGCGCTGTGGCACCGCCTGGCCGCCCGTTCGCCGCCCTTCCCGCTGCCGCTGGAGCCCGCCACGCAGCAGCTCCTCTGGGCCTCCCTCAGCGCCCAGCCCGACGTCAGCTTCTACCTGCTGCCGCGGGCCCGCCCGCCCCTCCGCCTGCACGACCGGTGAGGGCTGCTCCGCCCGGCGGAGCCCAGTGCGGCCGCCCCCGCGTCTGTCCTCCTGCGGGAGGCTCGGGGAGGGCTTGTCCCTCGGCCGGGGGTAGCCGGGGCCTGCTCCTCCAGCCGCCCCGATGCACCCCCATCCCTTCTCCGGGGCCGGTCGGGCCTTGCTGAGAGCAGCCGGTTGAGGGCAGGGCAGGTGGAGCTGGGTCTGAAGCCTCTGCAGGAGTCCTGGAGAGATTAGTGTTCTAATTAGTGTTAACCACTTAGGCACAAGCAGAGTTTATGTGTCCCCGCTCATCAGGGTGGATGTACCTGTAGTTTTCCTTCTCTGTAAACTAGAATTTATATATGTTGTTCTCACCGCTTCAATATCCTTGAGCTCCAGGCTCCTCAGCTTTGGTTGTACTTGAGGAGCACAACTCTCTTTATGTTTTTCCACTTTAGAGGGTTCAAAAGACTTTCACTCTTCCAAGACATTTCAGAGGTATTAACGGTGTTTGTGGCAATCTATTTCAGTTCCAAATTCCCCTTGCTTGGTTAAATGTTGGCTCTCTGCTTTCGTTTCAGATACGAAGAAATAGACCTTGAAACGGGGATACTGGAAACCAAAAGAGATCCTGTTCCTTCAGATGATATTTATCCCGTCCACATGATTTTGGACAATAAAGATGGCATACAAGGTTCCTGCCAGTATTTTAAAGAGAGAGTAGATATCACTGATCAAATAAGGAAGAAGGACTTGCAGCCATGTTACACTTACACAGAAGCTGTTGAAAAGTGAGTGAAATCCTTCTATCTACCATCAAAAGATTTTTAACTTAAGTTTTAAAATGTAGTCCTCACTTAGTTCCTGTGGATTATATCAAGAATGGTGTTTGTGGGGAGAAAGTGACTGATTTCTGTGTTTTTATGAAACTAATAATAATTTATTACGTTTCCTTCTGTTTCTTAGATGGGGAGAGAAACTAGTCATTGTGGCTTCCCAAGACCAGCGTTACAGAGCTTTGATAGGCTGGGAGGGAGACCCTGACTTAAAGCTCCCCGACTTCTCCTACTGTATATTGGAGCGTTTAGGTCGTGCTCGGTGGCAAGGAGAGCTTCAGAGGGACCTTCACAGCGGGGCTTTCAAGTGAGTTTGTATCTTCCTATACAAATTAAATCAAAGCTAAGAAGTTCCCACTGGCTATTTATAAAGACCTGCCCGCTTAAGAATTCCTGTGTAGGGACTGAAACTCTTCTCTGTAGTGGTTGTGTCTCATCCTCACTACCAGGAGCACGTGCTGCTTGGAGCCTGTATTGCTAGAAGTATCCTGGTTTCTTCCTTGAGTTCGTTAAGCTTCCTGATATTTTCTCATGGAACCAGAGATGGTCTATTGAGTCGATACACATTGCTAATTTGATTTGTCTAAACCACTTTCTCTTCAAATTTGGAATGGAACGATGATTTTCATTTCCTTTTCTAAACTGCTGACTAAGCACCGTATCCTGCCCAAGTTGTGAAGAGGTTCTTGGATGCCCACCTCTTGTCCCCAGCACTTGCCCTGTGTGACACCTTCCTCCGCAGGACCAGAATGGGAGCCTGAGTTACCAGCCCCCAAACGAGGCCATGTATTTTGTTGATGGAGGAGCATTACACGGTGTCTTAGGGAACTTCTGGGTTTGTAGTGCTGCAGAATATTAGCATTCCTGGTGAGGATTTGCTGCTTTGGGGAGATGAAGCATATGTAGCTCACAAACCACACTGGCATTGGTTTTTTGCCGCTTAGGAAGCTCTTGTAGGTAACCAAAATGATGGGGGCAAAGGGGAAATCCTTCTGTGTCAGCTCAGCGAGGAGTGAGATGAATAGCAGAGCTATCACCAGGGAGCAGTGATTGTGGTGTAGCCATGAGGTGAAGAAAGAGGCCGTGGGGACACGATACTGGTTCAGCTGTGTCTCATCAGGCTGTGTCGTGACACTGATTGTGCATAGAGACTGCAGGGTTACAATCAGATGTATTTTTCGCTGTTTCTTTAGATTAACTATGAAAATTAATTTCAGGTTATCTTAATTTGGGCACTTCCTAATTTTGAGAGTGTCACGTTGAAAGTTAACATTACTTACATTGCTAAGACCATGGGTAATTTAGATAACATGGTTTGGGGTACTGGATAATTGGAATTTTTTGGCAGAAGTTCCTTTGCCTATAGATATCTTGCCATCTTTTTTTTAGAGTGGATGCTGGAAAAATTCATTATCACCGGAGAGTATTGGACAGAAACGGTCTCATAACAATGCAGTCCCATGTGATCAGGCTGCCGAGCGGAGCACAGCAACACTCAATTCTTCTGCTTCTGACTCGCTTTCATGTCGATAGGTACGTGCCACCCGGGTGTCACACACATCTCCTGGGCAGACTGTGACCTTTCACTATGAGGAAAGTTTTCTCTGTTGTCACAGAGCCATCAAAGTTTCCTGGGGTTGACTCTTCTCAACTTCTTTGTTAACTCTTCTTCCAGATGCTGGATGGTTGAAGTTCATTTGTCTTGATGCTGTAAACAATATGGTGTTGTAGTGCCTGTCGTTTGCCCACATAAGCCTAATGCTGCTTGTAGCACTAATCATCCTGTTAATTTTGAGCGTTCTCACTTCAAACACGTTTCCAATAGATTTTTTTTTTTTGTTTGCCTTTCTTGTTTATGATTAGAGCTTGTGCTTTTGTGCATTGGCAATGGAGTAACAGCCTGGATTTAGTCACAGTTTCCTCAGTTGGGGTCTCTTAGTGTCAAATTCTCTCACATGCTATTCACAGAAGGAGAAGAAAACTACAGTTCCTAAAACAATCTGAGAACACTTGAGCATACTTTCTCTAGTGACTGACATTTCGTAAAGGTACAACTCATGTTTATAAAGCTATACACATGCATACACATAAAATAATTTTCATTTCTTAATTAGGAGGAGCAAATATGATATTCTGATGGAGAAGCTCTCAAGTATGCTAAGTGCTCGTTCAAACCAGATGGAAACATTAGGAAACTTGAGGGAAGAATTGGTGAGATTCATTACTCTCCTCTAAATTCTCACTCCCGTAGAAACTAGATGATTAGTGTCAAAGACAGTCATTAATACTGCTTGTTTTTCTAAAGTTGCACAATATTTTGGGGTAGAGTGTTAAAAGAAGGATCTTAGCTTACTAGATCAAGGTACTGTTGCTGTTTGTGATAAGCAGGGGGTTCTATTTGATCCACAGTTTTAGAATAGCTTTGTTAATGAATATAATCATGCAATTCTGACTTGCACGATGCTGCTGGTGCTTGTTTGAACAGCAGAGTTGGAAGGATAGCACACGATCCAGAAGCACCTCATGCTCTGCCTGCTGTCTGCACTAGCAGGCTTTTAAGATCCTTCTTTGACTATCTACCCCAAAAACACTGTTTCAAGAACAGGCAGTACGCATCTTTTTGATACTAATCACCTAGAGGTGAGACTTTTGGGCAACAATGACTTTTGCCATTTCCCTTTCCGTTAGGGTCTTTGTGAGAGAACTTTCAAACGCCTCTATCAGTACATGATGAACGCTGGCCTGGCCAAGGTAGTGTCCATCCCGCTGCAAGATATACACCCCAATGGAGGGCCCTACAAGACAAAGAAAGGTAACTAGAACCATATTTTCCCTTTCTTTTTATATAACTACATTGATGCCATTCTGTCTGTAAGCTTCAAATCTTAAATTAAAACATGTTTAAGTGACACTGTGCAATTATGTGGAGAAGTGTGTTAATCAAGGTACAACGCTGCAGCCCACTGGAGTTAAGCATTTGTTCCAGGTCTTTAGGAAGTGGCTGCAGGGAAGTTTGTTGTGTGTCAGTGTGAGCTGTTTCAGTGGACTGTGACTCTTCGTGAGACTGCTCGAGCCCATACAAAGGGAACGGGGACAAAGAGGAGCCTGCTCACCTGTCAGGCTGAACTTGAATGACAAGTCAATAAACTTGACAAAAATATATAAAATGTTATATAAACCAAAAAAGACCATTATGAAATAAGAAGCTAAAGAAACAGACCATCTTAGTTATGACTTTTGCTCAAATTATTACTTTTGCTGAATGTCATCACAATACCAAGTTTTTCTGGAAAGTTTCACATCAAATTATGAATGTGAGCTTCTGCTGTGCTACCTTGGAATTCTTTCAGTAAGCGAGACAGCCAGCAACTATTATTCAAAAAAGCCTTAGTCTAGTGAGGGATACTTTAGTGGATAACCACCGTTGAATTAAAAGTTAATAGCTTTGCACAAACTGCTGATAACTTCCAAACGTGCAATGGAAAGACAAAGAAGAGCAGAACTGCATGAAGAAAGGGAACAAAAGAAAGCAGCTGCTCTCAGGAAAAGATGCAGATCCAACTTGCGTGGGGAAAAAACCTACAGGAATTAATAATAGACCGTATGAGGAAGGATAGTGTCACCAATGGAATTAATGCAATTGCCTAAGGAAATCTAAACCAAGTCTTTAATCACAGGAAATCCTAAGTGGCAGATTTGCCAGGGTTAAAAAGAAAATTATTCTAAAGATGAACAATGTGTTTTTCAGAGAGGTAGTGAACTGTTCATGGGGGGGAAAAATCTGATATGAACTAAACATTGCAAACTGTATAGTCTCTGTGAATAGGAGTGATCATAAATTAAGTGCAAGAGCCAATAAAACCATGAGAAATGCAAGAGAAAAGTGAACGCCAGTTACATGAAGTTGGATTAAGGCTCTTGATAAAACAACAAATTCCTTCCAATCTTTTAAGTCTGGGGGAAGGAAATTTCTCTGTAGGGAAATTGTGTTATGAACAAAGAGAAGCGGCAGCCAAAAGTAAGTGCAGCATCTAGCGTGGTTCAGAGTGTAATCTCCCACTGTGTACTGAATAAATATAGGAATGAATAAATGAGTTCATTGTCATAAAATACAGAGGTCCACCTCCTTCCCATTAGAATATCTGAGGGAGTTTTACACAGGAGAATTCATTTAAGTTCAGAGTTTCAAGAAGGCAGTGGTGATCCTCAAGAATGTTCTAGAATGGATCAGTATACAATAAAATATACAGGAAAAATGATCACCAAACTGTCACAAAATATGTGTTGTACATAGTTAATGTATTTCTGGTCTGAGCAAGTGTCTCAACATACAGTGGCTTGTACAAGAGGGATACCTGTAGCCACACCATTCAGCATCCTCATTGACAAAACCCTAGATTCTCTCTTACGCTGTCTTTGAGTAGGTTATATTGCACCGGGCTACATTTGTCACACTGAAGTGAGTTTCAGAGATGTTCTAAAGAGCTGAAGACATTTGCAAATAAACCCCAAAAGACTAGATAGTATTCCTAAAAAATAAGAGTTTCTAATCAGTAGTAAAAACACCTAACATGCAATTGAAGTATTTACTTAGAAGATAGGAAGATACAAGTCTGTTTATAAACTTGGTGGCAATCCACAAGGCAGTAGAGGTTTTGTGGTTTGTCACAGGCTGGCACAATGGCAGCTGCGTTCACTACTTAAGTTTGTCATGAAAAATGCCACCTGATGAATCTTTCACATGAATGATAATTCCATCTTACAGACGTAAAAGCTGAAAATCCACCTAAATGCCTTCAAAACCACTAGGTATTAAACTAGGATGAATTAATAATAGCTGATTTTCATCGGAGATCAAGACAGCTTAATCTCTGGAGTTATACAGGAAAGCAGATAGAAATATGTGGAGGATCATCACTGAGGATGAAGTCAGAGCATCTGCTATGGGAAGTACATTATTGGGCAGCAGGAGCTAAAGTAAAAAGAATTGTTTGGGTTTTGGTTGCTTGTTTGTTTTATGTTTTTTTGTGGTTTTGGGTGTGGTGTTTTTTTTTTCCAAATACTGCTTCAAGTGAAAATTAATGGGCTGTAGAAGTACAGAAGATGTGATAACAGTGCCTGCAGCCCTACCAAAATGTCAGCACTTAATTACTGTCCTAAGCAGTGTCTTAGGGTACTGGCAGGGAAAGGATTCAGACTGAGCAAAAATAACAGAATCGTGTGGCCTGGAGCTCAGGCACATGATTAAGTTACTGTGGATTAACTTCATGTCCGCTGGGCTTCAGTTACTGATCGTATATATACATAAGATAAAATTCATTAACTAAAAGGTTAATGATTTCACCTGAGGCTTTCACCTGGTGTTTCTCACAGCAGGGCTGTACCAGAGAAGTGGAGAAGCTGTAGATGTTCCCCACCTGCTGCTGCAGGATGAATTGGCTGCTGCTGCAGTAGCTGCTGAATCACTGAGGCTTGAGGAGCTGGCAGCGGACACTAACCTAGTTGTGGCTTAGCACTGGTCTCTGAAAGTGTTCAGCAGGAGCTGAGTGACACTGATGGGAGTGGGTCATCCTTATATCAGGGAGAGGGATCTCTACAGCTCTGCTAATGTCATCTGTCCCTGCTCTTCTGTGAGAGCCCAGAAGGGTCGAGTAGGTGGAGAGTCGCTACAGCACAGCCCGTGCCCAGGGATGTGTTGAGAGTGGAGCTGAATGGTGTGTGAGATGCCTGTGGCTGGTGGGCAGCAGTGTGTCCTGCCCTTGGACACAACAACCTGGGATTTTATATCTTTGGTTTTGTTATGCATAATTATAGTACGCCGTGCATGTTAATGAACCTGGCCATTCCCTGGGTGCAGGGAGCAGGGCTTTGGGCAAGAAATCTTGTCTCTTCAAATGTATGGTTCTCTTGCATTACATGATCTGCATTTATAGAAAGTAAAAAAAAAAAAAAAGCTTTGAGCATTGAAAATGGAGGGATTTTAAAGCCAGTGAGTGATGTCACACTCAGATCTGTGTTCTGAAGAACAGAACTGTGCATCAGCATTTAGTCCTTTCATTGATTTATGATCTGAAATTTACTGAAATTTCTACTGTTATTGCAGTGTTTCCCGTTCTTCTCATAAATCACTGTATTGGGCAGTCCTGATGTTCACACAGATGTGTCAGTATTTTGACAGATTTGTAAATAGGGAAAAGCTGTTGCAAACCTTTCCTAGAAATAAGCAGTTGTCTTTAGCCTTCCATGTTCCCCATTGCACCACTACTGCTTTGTGCTGCTGAAAGAAATAAAATAGTTTAAATATGCACACCCCCCTGCATTTTGTTAAGAGTTGTTACTAACATTTGTGTTCACAGGGACTGATGTCATGGTCCGTTGCCTTAAATTACTAAAGGAATTCCGGAAGAAAATGGAAGATTATCATGATGATGATGAAGAAGAGATCATTACAAAAGCTGTTCCACCTGTGGATATTGTTTGTGAAAGGGATATGCTCACCCAGGCTTATGAGCTAAGTAGGTGATGCAGTAAGGCACCCTAAAGTTTTTTCTCTTGTCTTTCTTACTCCTTGTATGTATAAAAGAAAGGTATATGTTGGGGGGTGTGTATGTGTGGTTAAGTTCTGATTGCTTTTTACATATCAGAAAGTGTCAGTTTTTCATGGAAAAGATGAGGTTTATCTTCAGATTAAAGTGGAGTTATAGGAGCTGCCACCTGTTACCCCTCCCTGGAAGCCTATCAACTATTCAGTGCCACCAAAATAAGACAGCATGGTAGAAACAGGACATTGTGGTGGGATGAGAAAAGGTGATGAAGAAAACATTGTTCCTTCTTCTCCTACCTCTTTTCCTTTCATAACGGAGAAAATAATCTGACTGTGGAAAGGTGTCAGAGAAAAAAATCACCCCTATTTTTAATCTGAAGCTGTCACAGTCAAACCTCATTCTGCTGGGGCACTGCTTCACATGAAATCGTGTTCAATGACAGTATTTGACTGTGTATGATATATATTGATTGTATATGTCTATGAAAATGTCTTTAGTTGTTAGTGGTGAATGTTAAATTTTATATTCTGGCATATACAGTTATTCAAAGCAAATATGAATGTATATACAAATGTATGTGTATGTAATTCTGTCCAATCATTTCCCTGAGCTATTTTCTGTTTCTTTCTTTCTGAAACAGTTGAAAGTAGGGGAACCAAAGGTATTTCTCAGGCAGAAATTCGCTTGGCTATGAATGTGGGGAAGCTAGAAGCAAGGATGCTCTGTCGCCTTCTGGAGAGGTACAAAGTTGTCAAGGTAAGGTTAAAATAAAATAATTTAGGTACTTATTCAAACTGGAGATACAGTTGTGGTTGTTGTGGTAGTATATTCTAATATTGTTAACCTTAGATGATAGAAATGGCAGGGATTTGAGGATTGACAGTGAGAGAGTTCTGGTAAGATGGAAAAAAGTATTACTTCAGTTGAGGAAAAAGTATACAGGAGGAGTGTTCCAAAAGTACTAAAATTTTAACCTACTGTAATCTGAGGACTAGGTCTAGTTGTTTGGCTGTCACTTCTCACACGCACCCCTTGCCCCTTTTTGCGAAGGCTGGATAATTGCCATCTTCCCTCAATACACATGCACCCCTTGCCCCTTTTTGCAAAGGCTGGATAATTGCCATCTTCCCTCAATAGATTATTTTTTTTTTTACTAAGATCTTGTCATTTGGTAAAAAGTTCTATAGTATTAAAAGCAAACAAACTATATAAACCATTGGAATATCTAAATGTATGTTTTCCTGAGTCACCTGTGAAGATGAAATCTTCCTTTATGGAGTTTGTAGATACCTGAAGGTGCCAGTTGCAGCAGACAGGGCAACAGCGGTTCCGCTCGGGTCTGATTCACTCTGGTAACTTCTGCATTGCAGTTATTTCACAAAATTATTTTTTTTTCTGAAAAGAAAATTGATTTCCAGTCTGAATACATATAGTTTGTTCTTCCTTAGACTTTTCTACATCCCACATACTGTAGGCGTTTCGTTCTAGTACACGGGTAATGCAGTCTTATTTATTTTTCAAGCATTGTATTTCTTTTGATTTCTATATGTTAAGGTTAGTCAACATTTTTGTTATTTAGGAAGAAAAGGATAACAACGTGTTATCTTTTGATGTGAGGGGACAACAGTTAGAAAATTTTCCAACTGTTGATGCTGGAGATCAGAGTGCAAGAATGGAGACTTGAAGTGGTAAAGTAATGTTCTATTTCCTTAGGGTTTTATGGAGGATGAAGGTCGGCAAAGGACAACAAAGTATATTTCGTACATTTTTGCAGAGGAAAGTGATTTAAACCGTCAGTTTGAGAGAGAGAAGGCTCGGAGCGAGCAGTTAGCTACAGTCACTTTGGCTCTAGTGCCAGAAGATTCCCCACCTGTGGAAGACGTGTCTCCTGGAGAAGATGATGCTCCTGTCTCAGAGTCTGACAATGAAGAAGAAGGGAAAGATGGCAAGAAGAAAGGAAAAGGTCAGAAGGCCAACTCTGGTTCTCTGTTGAAATTAAGTTTCCAAGAGGATGCCCATCAGTCAACACCAGCTAAAGGTAGATCATGGTTCTGAAAATTGGGCAGAGTGTTTTTCTTATGGATCCTGTTATTAAAGAAAAATACGCTATTAGCTTCTACTGAAGTTTTTGATCATGTATTTAGTGTTACACTTACTTGATTATTTCCATGCTTTTTTGATGTTCTCCTTCCACAAAAAGTTTCATGTTTTGGAATACTGCATGTGTGGTAATCTCTGGAGATTCTTAGGGCTGAAGTGTGCTCTGGTCTTTGCACCAAGGAACGTGTCTATCACCAATCACTGGGAAAGTAAGTCTCCTTACCCCTGTTTTATTTCTCCCCATTTCCCCGTGCACATGCAATGGGCTCACACCCCTTGCTCCCTAGGTATCCAGTTATTTTTCTGGTGGCTTGAAGAGCTGCAGAGGTCCAGACAAATTCTCAAACTGTTGCAGGGAAGGAGGCAAGAGTGTGTGGCTGAAAAAGAGTGTAGTGGGGAGCCTGTGGTCACTAGTGGTCAGCGTGGCTTAACCTGCTGGGACAAACACCATCCTTGGGTGAATTTTGTATCCCCCTTGGGTGTTCTATGATGAACTGACAAAGTATCTGTCGTGGGCTCTGTTTTTCAAAACATCTTACAGCCCAGGCCATGCCCATCAGAGAGTACCACCTTGGTAGAGCTTTAGCTTTTAAAGTCCTTGAAGTCTTCAGAAGGGATTTGAACACACTTTGTCTTTCTTGAAATATTTTATTTCTTCCTCACTGAGGAAAAAGGTGGGCTGTGCCTCTCATTAAAACACATCATTTCATTCCATTGGAGATGTAATTGTCATCTTAGGTGTGGGAAACGGCACAGGAGCTGACAGACCAGCCAGTTAATGTTTTTTTTTAATTGAAACATATAAAAATTCTTCCCCTTTTAGCAGCGTTTTTTTCAGATGGAAATGTCTGGTATTGAGCCTTAAAGTCCGTGTAAAATATCTTTGTTCATGTACTGATGCAAACCCTCAGGTGGGGTGAGTTAACGTGGAGTAACACTGACTTCTCACCCGCGACCAGATGCGATGGTAACCGGCTGCTTTCAAGAAGCGATGGGTTTGGAATGACTTAACCCACAGTCTTACTCATCTAAGCATATTGTAACAAAAATGTCTTGTCTCCTGAAGCTAATTGCTTCATCTTTTTCTTTAGTTATTTGGAACATCTTAATGTGAAAGCTAATAGCCTTTTGGGGATGTATTTTAAAAGAGCAGATGTTGGTTTAGTTATTTATTTTAACTATTTGAATGCTCCTACAACTTCTGTAATGAACTCCAAGGGCAGAGAGGAAAACAGAACTCCATTTCTTATGTAGATTATCTTTGGAGTAATATTAAATCCTTATTCTTGTTCTGCTTTGAGTCAGAAAAGTCAGGTTTCTGGCAGAACTTGAGAATCTTTTTGACAGAAACTTTCCTTCCTTCAAAGAGCAGTTTCTGGATAAGCTAATCCAGTCCTTTGTGGTCTTCTAAGCCTGCCTATGAAGAGGCTTCTGCTTGGAGAGAATTATTTGATGACAGCGAGTTCACTTTTTTAAAATCTTTACTTTTGGAGGCTGAATGCAGTCATTCATGATCAAACCACTGCTTCCAGCAGGGTAGAAGAATAAGTGAAAAATGTAGAAGAATGCTTTTAAGTGCAGTTCTCTGAGGGTACAGGAGAGGAAGGCCTTTTATAGAGGGAGACGCTGAACACTTACAGGAAACTGAGAGCAGGACAATTACAAGGCTGTTTCCTCTTAAACCAGGGTCAAAGGCAACAGCTGTGAAGTCTCAGGGGAAGAAGCTGCCTTCCCCTCAAATTCCTGAAGAGCCCGATGAGCTCCCAGACAACCTTTCAGGGGACAGTTCTGCTTTGGAAACTCTAAAGCAGGAGACCAGTCTTTCCACCTGTGCTCATGGCACGGATGAAGATGGGGATGTGGCTGTGGTGGAGGAGGTCAGACTTGAGGACCCGAAGGTAAGGGTCTTAATATCTTCCTGTTCATATGGCTGTCTGAGCTAAGTTATGTACTTTTACTTTTGAATTTAATTTCAAAGTACATTTTGGCTGCATTGTATAAGTGCAGATTTTTCCAGCAGATAGGAATGTAGATGTCTGAAGTACAGTTCTGGGTTACTTCCCTGGTGCTTTCCAAATTCCCTGTGTTGACTTAATGCTTGTCATCACTTAATGTCTGTCTGTGCACACGAGTGCTGTGTATCATCTGGTCTGTCTGCTCTGAACCAGGAGGAATAGATGGGCTTCAACATGAAAGCTGTGTAGCCTCACTGCTGCAGGGCTGAGCTGGGGAGAAGTCTTTCTGAGAGACAGGTTATGTTGGCTTGGACTCAGCATGGTGTTAAGGCGGTTACCAGCTTTCTAGGCCAAAGCTCTCAAGTCTAAATGGGATGGACAGAGAAAGTATGTAAATCTCTGCATCTAACTGCATGGAAATCTTAGTTTCTGCCTTGGTTCCCTGCCAGTGAAGGGAAGATAAAAGATAATCCCCATCTGACTAGTTTGTTACAAATAAATACATCAAAACTCTGAATTCCGTAGATGCTACAATGTGAGGAACCAACGCTGGGCTGAAGACATTGAATGAATGTACATTTTTTTATTTTGTCCATACTGTGCACTAGCAGATGTGTGGCCAAAAGAAGGAGAAGCGTTCCAAAGCTACAGCAGTGGAGAGATCTCATGAAACCTACAGGCTGCTGAAGCGCCGAAACCTCATCGTGGAAGCTGTTCGAAACCTCCGGCTAATTGAAAGCTTGTTCACGTGAGTCCACCTGAAAAAACTGGGGGCCTGATGTGTTTTGGTAGCAGAAGCACTATTTTAGCAAGCATCTGTGTGCTTACTCCACTGGTGGCTTCTCTTGTCCCTGACGGCACTGTCTGTGATAATGTTGGAGATGATGGCACAAGGAAGGTGGGGAGGTTTGCAGTTACACTGAATCTTAAAAATTAATGAGCTGTTAGGAAGCATTAATAGGTCTCTGCAGATAATTACGCAAGTGAATTTCTATACAGTATATGTCCCATAAATAGAGATCAGAGAACTTTTTTCTCCCTTCACAGTATGCCAGTGCTTGGGGCCACATACAGCACTTCCCTGCTTTAGGATTCTTGCATCTGCATGGTTCCAAAAATTGTTCACATGTTACTCTGTCATGGACTGTAGAGACTCGTATCTTCCTGTCAGTCATCACTGGTCGCTGGGATTCTAGCAGGATCCTGAAAGTTTGCTTTTCTTTGCAGTTTTATCTGGTATGGTTATAGATCTTCTCCTGATTTACCTAATCTGGACTAAAGATACTTCCCTGAATGTTACAGCATCTTTCAGCCTTTTAAGATTCACCTCCAAAGAGAAATGGAGATTCTGGTGCTCTCCTGGAGTCCCAGCTTCCAAATTGGCAGGGCTCTGTTGTCACAAATAGGATTACACCATCCATCTTCTGTGTCAGCACAATAGATCCTGGCATGTCAATACACACAGGGCTGCCTGCTATAGGAATTTAGTAAGAAATCATGTCGTTATTCTCCTCTGGATTGAGAATTTTGAAACCATCTGTCACTTAGCTCAATTGCAGAGTGTTGTAAAATTTGAGCCTCATCTTCTGGCACCTGCTTTATGACTGATTCATCTGGTCACATCTAAGTGCAGGCTCAGAAGGTATTTCAGGTCTCTGCTGTCCCCTTCTGTGCTGTCAAAAGGGAGGTCACAGGTTCTCTCAGCACTGGTGAAAGTTGTGCCCCTCCACAGGCTCTGCCAAGGACATTTGCTGCTGTTGTCACTGTGTGTGAATCACTAACTTGTGAATGCATCTGTAGTTCCTGAGCTCTGAACGGCACTAAGTAAACTCTTTCTGCCCCAAGTTGAGCTGAGCTCACAAGTGGAAATACAAACTGCATCTGTTTAACACCACTTGAAAAAAGCTGTAGGTTTTCCTGACGTTAGGGAGGCCAGGTTTGTAATTGCACTATCACCACGCACAGAGAAATCTGGCAGTGAGCATTTGCTGTCATCAGAACAGCAATCCTCATCTAAAAAGGATAAGCTTGATTACAAAGGAAATACAGCTGAAATTGAAAGCTAAGTTACCAGTTATCTACAGCAAAAGGGAAAAGTGAGTGGTAGTTGCTAAGTAGGGAAATTTCCATTCATCCCACATCCTCTAACAAAGTGCTTAAGGCCAGCAACGCTCCAATCTGCCTAAAATGCAAGGTATTTTTTCAATCTTTTAGGCTTCAGAAAATGGTCATGGATCAAGAGAAGCAAGAAGGTGTCTCCACTAAGTGCTGCAAGAAGTCTATCGTACGGCTGGTACAGAAGCTCGCGCGAGAAGGACTCCTCAGGCTCTATCGTACCACAGTCATTCAGGATGGCATTAGTAAAAAGGTGACGGCACAAACCCTGGCAGCAGAAGCAGCTTTTCTCATGACCTTCTGATTTATCAAAATGGTTTGGGCCATTTTACTGAAATATGTGGATGACTACTTTTTGTA
This sequence comes from Calidris pugnax, assembly GCF_001431845.1. NCBI lineage: Eukaryota > Metazoa > Chordata > Aves > Charadriiformes > Scolopacidae > Calidris > Calidris pugnax. The sequence continues at coordinate 11,924,593 of NW_015090794.1, forward strand.
GCAGAACCCACAGTCAAGCTGCCCAGAAGCTACATGTCCCAAACTAAGCTACTGTGAAAACCAGATTAGTGCTTTCAATTACTCTGCTGCAGATAATTGTGAGACCAAGGAATAGTCCAGACATCAAAGTCTCTGAACCTCCCTTCTGAGAGCTGCTGCTGCTTCTCAATTAAGCAATTCTTGGTTCTCTCTTGGCACTATCAGACTGCAATACAGTTCTATTTAATCCCCTTTTGAAAGCCAGGAGTGTATGAGAAATCATGTTAGCGTCTGAGTTGAAATTTGTAGAATGTGATTATTTTTTTAAAAACAAAAATCCGCTGTTATTGAGGTTTATGGAAGTAAAATATCTGTACTTGTAAAGCTGAGGCTTGTCATTGTAACTCTAGTGTGAAATGTTCATAAACAGGGACAGAATCTATTGAAAATCACGTGCTGCACAATTACTGTACAGCACGTAAGGAATGTTATTAATGTGAATTGTGTGTGTACGTTCAGCAGCAATATGTATTAGCTTGGCCTTCTGAGATATGGCTTTTCATTTATTCCTTTCAGCCCAATATTTGCAAATTTAAGCGTTTCTTCTCCAAATATTTCAGATTTTAAAAACTCCAAAAGCTGAGGTTTGTAGAAATTGAAGTACCTCTTTATTGATACAGAGACCATACGGTCTGGCCTCTTGCTTAACACAAACTAGCAATGGGGGGTTTGCTCCAGAAGTGTTAATGTTCTGTGAATTATTAAACTTTTATAGGTTTCAGCCATTGTTGCTACTGTTAATTAACTGTCCATTAATATCTGATAATTTATGCAGCTGATTACGAGCCGTTATCCCCATAAATGCCTCTTGTTTGTTTTCTGCTGCTCTGAACAGGTAGAGTTTGTTGTTCATCCTTCAGTGAGTCCTAATGACCCCCTTGTAAAAAGTGCCATTGAGCAGGTGCGTTTCCGAATCTCCAATTCAAGCACAGCAAACAGGCAAGTTGCACCCACGGTGTGTGTGGTTGGTGGGGAGCTTGGCTTATTCAGTACGTGCAAAAATATGCAGAGGGAATAAAGACAAAGTAAACAAAAGAAAAATTAGCCCCCTCTTTAACAACAGAGAAATCAAAGCGCAAAGAATCAGCAAGATGCTGAGCATCTCTCAAAGTCAGGAAGGAAGGAATTGAACTCTGATCCCCTGGACTTTAAGCTTTAGCTTCAAGGCCTTGATTTCTCTGTGCTCCTTTGGTTCGTGTTTCAGAGAGGCTGGTGTCACACACCCAGCCAGTCTCTGCAACAGCCCCATTTAAAGAGTTTCACCCGTTCATGGAGAATAAGGCTTACTGGTGGGCAACGCTAAGCTGCTTAATTTTCAGCCGTTGGTTAGTAGCAGATTTGGGCCCAGGTTAGGTCTGTAATCCTGGTGCAGTGTTTGGAAGAAGCATATGATTTGCCATAGCTGCAGAGAGAGAAATAGAGGAATTAGGGAGAAATTCCCACTCTTTCTCTCTTTTGCGATTTAAGCACTTTCTTGTGTATGTGAGGTATGGGCAGATAAATCATCATAGGGAGACTTGTGACTGAAGTATAGGCATCAACTTCTTAATTTGCAAAAGATTTGAACTTCAATTCTGGCACTGCTACCTGGCTGTTTGAGGGTGTTCTTAAGAGGAGGAGAATCTGAGGGTGTTCCACATTGAAATTCCACTTCTCAACACCTTAGTCATAAGTGTAGGCTGAGGTTGTCACCCAAGTGCAAGTCTGCTGGGCAGCAGAGAATACAAGATTTGTGGCTTTGGAGACAGAGCATAAAAAAGGAACATGATCAGGGAGCCTCATAAGGAGACCAGTCCTCTAAGATGGGATTTTGGTTCCTTTTTTAGGGACTATTTATGCATTCTCAAATGAAAATCACAAGCTTCTATTTGCACTTTATGTCTGAAAAGATTAATTTAAGAAAAGGAATTTTATATCAGTAGAGAAGAGAGATGTGTGTGTTAAATTCCAATACCCAGCTTATCTTTTCAAATAAGCCCATAGAAGGACCTTTTTATTTCTTTCAAAATATTCTTACTCAGTACCATTTAGTAGGAGCAAGTGTTCAAGGTCATCCTCCTTTTACAAAGAGGAGAGTTGCCTTTCTTTTAGTTATCAGCCCTAGTGATGCCACCTGTTCAATTTGGATAAAATACAAGTGTCTGCTTAATCTTTACCAAAATGCTGTTTGGTTTTAATGCAGGATTAAAGTTCCCCAGACACCAACATCCCAGGACCATGCTGAGGAAGAAAACCTGGGGCAAGAGGCAGCTCCTGATTCAGGAGAAACACAAGATGGCTCAAGTAAAGCTGATAATAATAATCGGGCAAGGAAAACTGATGAAAAAATGGGCATAACACAGCTAAAAAACTATCACCCTGTTACAGGTACAGCTATGTTTGTTGTTTCTGTCATCTTCTGCTTTCCCATTTGTTATTAATAATGGCTTTCAGAGGTTGGGCTCATCTAAGATACTTGTAGGTTTTTTCTTCTTTAATAGAAGAAAAATTAGGTTTACATTAAAGCAGTCTCGCTATCCAATTGTAAAAAAATAAGGAGCTAAGAAAACGTTGGATTACTTATATGCACTACTACTTCTTTACGACTTGTAAGTTACATTTTGAAATTTAGATTTACTTTCAACTGCCCATCTTTCCTTCCAGTTTTCTTCACATCACTTTTGCAGGTGAACATTTCTCCTGTTCTAACCCTCTTTTTATTTCTGTTTGGTACTTAATCTTCCCTCCCAGTTCCAGGACTTGGGCGTTCTCTTGGTTTTCTTCCCAAAATGCCCCGTTTAAGAATGGTCCACATGTTCCTCTGGTACCTAATTTATGGACACCCTTTGAATGGAACACAGGACAAAGGAGGTAGCGATGGTGAGAAGAAAGGCAGCAAACAGGGGCTGGATGTGAGCACAGCTGTACTTGAAGCACAACCAGATGGGACCTTAGAAATTACGACAACTGTGGTGAATCCTGAAAACTCTGCGCAGGAGACTGAAGTAGAGCTGTCTAATCATACAGGTAAGAAGTGGCACATCCTGACTATGCTGTGGCTGAACACTTGAAAAAAAGGTAAGTCTGCCTCAAAAAAGATTGAAAATCAATGGTTTAGATAATTTTCATGTCATTTTAGATTTTCAGACTATGAACTGCCAAGTGTGTTGTGCTTGAACAGTCACAGTAAAGCTGTTAGTGTAACTGTTGGGTTTGTCCTGGCTGAGTCTAAGCTGGTGTTCTTGTTCCTAGTGTATGTGGATGATGTGTCATGGATGCGCTACGTCCCTCCTCTCCCAGTTCACAGAGAGTTTGGATTTGGATGGGCTCTCGTTAGTGACATTCTTCTCTGCTTGCCCCTCTCAATCTTTGTTCAGATAGTACAAGTCAGCTACAAGGTACCGTACTTTTTTTTGCTTTACTTTGAAGTCTGACGACATCAACTGTACCTGTGAGCAGTAACAAATACCCTCTTAGTCTGTTGTAACAAAACTGGCCATTGGAGAGTAGACTCTTTAGTTCTTTTACAGAAAAGTTAGTTGCTTTTACAGCCACACTGAAAAAAATGTATAGCCCTGTAATACTGCAAATTCTTAAACTTGTATTTTGCAAAGAGCTTTTTATAATCTCAGTGAATCTTCTGCCTCGTTGATTAACAAGAATAATGTTTAAGCATTTTACAAAAGCAGTAACATTTTCTTAGGAAATATTTCAGTAGGCAGTTCTGGTAGCAAAGCTGGGTACCCTAAAGGATGGTCGTATTTTGCATTTTGATTAACTTCTAAAATAATTCTAGGTGGATGGTCTGGAAGATTTTTTAAATGATCCACTAAAAAAGCACACTCTGATCAGATTTCTTCCAAGGTCAGTCCGACAGCAGCTCCTCTACAAAAGGTGAGCAGATGAGTCAAAGTAAATGGCTCTGGGGAGGAAACAACAGCGGTTGACTGTTTTCTCAGTTATTTCCTGTTTGTGTCAAAGAGAACTTTGTTACTTAAGACAAGGATCATCAATCTTCAAAGGACAGTGTGCCAAATTGTATTTTTCTCTCCCAAATAGAAGGTAATAAGAAACTAATAAACAATATTCATGCATGCTGTCAGGCAGTGTTTGAGAGCTGGGAGGTTCTGTCCTTCATAACTCATCAGCAGGATGTTACTTCTGTATAAAACATGCTCCTGACTGCTGCTAAATTCAGAATTTAATGGAGTCTAAATGTTGCTGTCCTTCATAAATCTTTTAGAAGATGCCACGTTTCCCAGTTCCTGCCTCTCACACATCCCATTCAATGTCTGCTCCTGTTCTCAGTGGCGTTTCTGCCATTGTTTGCTATTTCTCATCTGGGAGATTTAAAAATTGAGTTTGGACTGAAGATAGGAAGGGAAAGCAATATTAAAGTGATTTGAATATGTGGAATCAACAGCACCATGTTAGTTTCCCCAGAAAGTCATTGCTAATGGCACGGATTTGGGTGGTTGGAGGCTTGTACAGCATTTTGCAAACCTGGAAACGTGTGGCTGGTGAGTGGATAGTGCCAGACAACAGCAGCTGCCCAGACTCGTGGCCAGCTCAGGTTTGCAATTCCCAACCTATTACCTGCTGAATATTTGTACCAAGGAACCTGGATTCATGGTATTTTCTGAAATCTGCAGGCTCCATCTGATGGGTTCATGCAAAACACTTCAGAAATCATAACACTCAGTATTTGAAAAATGCAGTGGCTTCCTGACCCTTCAGGTTGCTGCATGAAAATGGCATGTTTTCTGGTATAATTTTTAATGTTTTCATGAATGCTAATTGTAATACTCTCAATATTGCTGCAGGAGGTACATCTTTTCAGTGGTAGAAAACCTTCAAAGATTATGTTATATGGGACTGATACAGTTTGGCCCAACAGAGAAGTTTCAAGACAAAGACCAGGTAATTTAAAAAAAAAAAAAAATTTAGCCATTATTCTTCGTGTGTTTTGTCCAATGAAATGCAAGATTTTGGGTTTGTAATGACTTTAAATATTTAAGTAAAATGCTGATGTTTCAGGTAGATATGCAAACTTCCAGATTCAAGTAATGTTTTGCAAGTTGTGCAGATAATTTTGACATCTTTTTTCTGGAAAGACACTACGCAAACGTATAATGCTGAATATTGCACAGAGTTAATGATCTGGGAGGTTCCATACTGGCAGCGCTTCATGAAAAATGAGCTTGCCACATTCTTTTACATCAAGGTGTTGGGTACTGGATGTCTGACACAGAATAAAGTCATTGATCAGAGTAAAATAATGACATTCATACGCATCTTTGTATAAAAAGAGTAAGCACATGCGAAGGAGAAGGCAGTGACGACATGTACTTTATAAGGATAAGAAAGATAAGTAGACCCCAAATCCTGAAGGAGAGCTGGTAGGAAATAGTGACTCTTTGTGGAAACGTGGAATATCCTGTGCAAAAGGGGGAAAAGAAACTGTACTAAATCTAGAAATGAAATTTCTGGAATGCTGGCAAAGGCAGTTTGGGAATACAATGCAATAGGGTGGGGATGGGGGTGTCTTCTATCAGTACTGGCTCAGAACAGCAAAATCTGAAAGATGCGAGTAGACTAAGTTGTGTTCTGTAAATTAGGAAGTTTCAATGATTTTTACCTAACAGCTGGAAACACACTGTATTTGACAGGTCTTTGTGTATATGAAGAGAAACGCTGTGATTGTTGATACCACTATCTGTGACCCCCACTATAACCTGGCTCAGAGCAGCCGCCCGTTTGAGAGACGCTTGTACGTGCTGAACACCATGCAGGACGTGGAGAACTTCTGGTTTGATCTGCAGTGTGTCTGCCTTAATACACCGCTGGGTATGGTATAAACATACATCCTTATCACCTTTACTGTTTATTCTGCTCATACCACAATTCCTACTCTTTTTCTAAAACTCGAGGCAGGCTCTCCTCTGTCACTTCCACTGTTCTGTTCTGTTGCTTGGTTGTGCATGAAGAAAAGTGTAGAGATCTCTCAATAATTCTATGAAGTTGAGATCCACTTGACATTTTCAGAGCATTGTTAAAGGAAAAACATTGCTGTCCTGTTAGAAGTATCTAATTTGATAATGGTCCTGTTAGATTTGAATCCAACTGTGAAAAAGCCTTTTTGAAAATAGTTACTAGTATATTTTTGCCATAGCTCTCTATCCTTTTAAATAGAGATGCCTTTTCCTTAGAAAGATGTTGCTAAATGTTCTAACAGAGAGCCTGAGTAAGATGAGGAAAGTTAAGGGATTTTAGGCACCCCAGGTTTTTTTGAGTTTATTTTTGTGCTTGGTCCTTTTACATTTTTTAATATGGTATACAGATACAAGTATACTTTATAAAAAAAAAAGTTGGAGGTCAGAGATTTCTCCTGAAACGCTAGATCAACACTATTCTGTATGTCTGTAATTTAGTCACCCAGGTAAAAGGATCTGTTTGTAATTTTGTCTTTTACTTGCATGGAAGCAGTTATTGTACAAAAGGCTCCTTAGACATTTGCCAAATGGTAGCGTGTTTGCAGGCTGGCCAGACCATGATTACTTCTCGCCTCCAGAACATGGAAATGATACTGTTTTACCAGTTTGTGTGTTTATGGAAGCTTTGTTGTGTTCCATTAAGTGTTTTCCATGTTGAGCCTCAAGGGGAAAATTGCTCTGTCCCGGGTTTGAATTTGTATTGATCCTCTAGATCAGATACTTGCCTGAGGTCTGGTCCTGCCCTGTTGGCTTTGTCGCATGGGCAGCCAAAAAGCAGTAGTAAGCCAGAAATTGGGGTGGTTTTCCTAACCTTGAGTTCTGTTACTATAAAGCCATCACATGACTTCTCTGCTATATCCTAAATGTATCTCCAACACGAAGGTGTCAGACGTGCAAACCATTCACACTGTGTTTCATCAATCACAAGCTGCCACATTGTTTCTTGAGGATTGCTGACATATTTGAGCATCTGAAGGGCTGTGATCCATGCAGAGAGTATCAGTCAACTGTTGAATTATTTTCCTTATAAAGGGTACTATTTACTGCCCATTACTTCTGCTCTGAATACAATTTTGGACAAGTTAATGCCTTGTACTGGAAATTAACTGGAACACCATTAGTCTCTGTAAGAAGGCAGCATGTTTCATTGAGAAATGGTGTACTGTTTGGGAGCAGTGGTTTGCTGTGGCAGGGTGGATTCAAAATGGGTTGAAGCCTTACTTCTCATGCTGACAGCCAAAACCATTTGTATGTCTAGGAGTCGTCCGCTGCCCTCGCTCAAAGAAAAATAACCTTCAGGGGGAGGAGACTGCCCTGGACGTCGAAATGGAACAAGAGTCAGCAGTGGATAAGCACAATCTGGAACGAAAGTGTGCAATGTTGGAATATACCACGTATGTCATCTTCATCCTTCTTTTGTTGCTTGAATAGAGTGGGCAAAACGAACTCTTCTGGTTTTGAGGATGTTACTCGGTAGCAAATGCAGTAAAGAATCTAGCATTTCAGTTGGGGATTGTGGGTTTTTTGTAATTCAGAGGCTGTCTGGTTATAGATGTGTAGTTATGTATCATGTTTACAAGTAACCTGCCTACCAAGCCAGTTTTCATGCTAGAGGAATGGGTAAAACAGATTCAGATTTTCTTCTGAAGTAGTACAGGCAAGAGTCTCTTGTTGCAAGAGTCATGGGAGAAGCAAGAGAGTGAAGGAATACTTCCTAACTACACTTAATGCAAGGGAAAAAAATTGAAGATTCTCTGTTCAGTGCTTTATATCATGGTATCTCAACTACCCTGTAGCTTCAGTAGCTCGACAGCGTCATGTGCTGAAATCTGTCCTTTTGTGTTCCATTTGCTATACTGCTTTAGATTGGCCGATGTTCACTGGGGTTTAGTTTTGTCCTTATTCTATTCCATTTTAATGTATTTTCAGTTAGTTCAGCATTACAGGTGGATATATCAAGTCATCTTAAAAAAAATAATGGAGTTGGGGGAACCTAATTCCCCTGATCCTTGCTGATAGAAAAAAACTTTGTTCAGTCTGCTTGTCAGCTTTCACATAAGGTCTCCACTATGTGGTAAGAGATCTTTTAAATTGGCTCTCTGGGCTTGACTTGCATTTGGGCTGGAGAGGACTGCAACATCTTTAAGGTCAAGAAACGGTTTTTGGATTTAATTGACGGTGTAAAGTTCTAATGAAAGAGCTGTCTATTGAAAGCTTGACTGAAATGATTTTTTTCGTGGTAGCTTTCAAAAAGTCTTTTGTAAGGTGAAACAGGATTGAAAAAATACTCTTTGGTGTTATTTCTGGATTGTCAGAGCTGTCGTATCTACTGCATATGCAAAGCTTATTCATAGTTTGATCTTTTTTGTTATTATTTTTTTAGGAAGTAAGTTTGTCTCCATGATTTCGTGCAAAGTGTTGTATTTATAAAGATGGGGAAAAAAAATCTTTTTTTTTTTTTTTTTTATTCTGCACTGTAAGACCATGCTAATAATTAAGTAGTTCATTCGTGAAGGGTATCAGTTCATCCATTAGACACTATTCATTCATATTGAGTTTCATCCTCTTTCCAGGGAGAAAATTGCAATACATTGTTTTTCTTGCTTGTAGGTGTATTTGAACAGGCTTTAATGTGTTTGTTAGAAAACTGTAGAGAGAAGCACTTGACAGTCAGTGTGAAAAAGGGTTATGATTCCCTTTAGTTCTTGCGGAAGATTTTCCTCGTACTCTCATGCTGAGAAGGTTTTTCACCTGAGCAGGTATTTTCTCTGGTCCTGTGGCAGGAATGGTGCCGAGAGCAGAGTTTAACGTGGCCACTGGAACTTAATTAACAATAATGAAGATGCTCTGAGTGTAAGCCTTAAACTGAAAGCTCAGTCTTTAAATATCAGGGATTAAAAATGAATGGAAAAGCACTGTTGTTGTGCTACTTCTGGAGCAGGGTTAAGGGAGTGAACATCTCTCTTTCTCTGCTTTCCCAGCCCTATCTAAATTGTAAGGGCAAGGGGAGAGCTCTGCACATGGTACACACATCACTTCAGAATAGCTGAGAAGACACTCCCTATGAAATAATTAGTGTATATCTTGTTGCTCTCTTTTAGAGGCAGCCGAGAGGTGGTTGATGATGGAACTATCCCCGGAGATGGGTTAGGAGCTGCAGGTCTGGATTCCAGCTTTTATGGGCATCTAAAACGCAACTGGATCTGGACAAGCTATATCATCAATAAGACTAGGAAGGTGGGTATTTTAAAATTTATATACTCTAGTGAATTTTCTAAATTTTAAGATTCTTAAGGTTGAGACACTGATAACAAAGTCTTACTGCTTGCATGTTTTCTCAGTCACATGTCTCAGTAAAGCTTATATCACTGGAGAGAAATTAATGCCAAATGTCGTCAGTCTTGGCACTGAAGCGAATGAAAGAACTTGGTGTAAATTTTATCTGAACTGAATTTGATGATATATTCAACCAAAGGAGAAATACTTTCCTAAGCAAGCGATTTAGATCACTGAGTGGTACCTCTTGTCTTTCTGGAATGTAGAATTTGTCAGATGAAAACCGACACATGCAGAATAAGGGAATAAATGCAGAAAAAAAACTTTAAAAAATAAAATCACTAGGAAGCTCCAAAGAGGCAAATAAGAATGTCCTGTCTCTGATGGTTGCCAGTAGAAGATTTGTAGGGAAGGTTGTAAGAGCAAGGGAGTTGCATAGCGGTATTTCCTCAGAATATTCTCCCAGCTGTCTGCACGTTTGGCTTAAGGCCATTTTAAACTGGGGGTGATGTTTCAAAGCAGTTAATAGCTTTCTCTGCTAGTATTAATTTGTCTGATTGGTTTTTTTGGACACATGTAAATCTTTAGTATCCACAACCTCACGTAGCAAAGTATTTCAAAGTCACCGTTTCCTTTTGATGGTTTAAGCTCCCTAATAATTGTAGTACTAAGGGAAACTGTGAAAAATATCATTCTCTGTTAGCCTTCTGTTTCATTTGATTTTGTAAACATCTCTCATGTTTCCAATTATTATCTCTTTTTTAAAAGACTGGCATCTACTTAACTGTTCCCAGCATGGAACCTGTTCTGCCTTTAATCATTCTTTTTGCCTTTCTTTGAACCTGTTCTAGTTTTACTACATCCTTTTTAATGTGGAAATAGAATCACATAGTGATTTCAGGCTGTGGCCAACCATGGATTTTTACAGCTGCCTAGTCTTGCTTTCTTTTCCTTTCCTGATAATTCCTTACATTTTCTTTGCTGTTTGACGATTACCAGGCATTGAACAGGTACTTTGGCAGAACTGGCTGTCATTACCCTGCCCTAACTAGTGGTCAAATTAGAGCCTATCAGTGTGTATGTAAAATCAGGTTGCTCGTTGCTGCCCTCAGGCAGGATCATTTCACTCTTAATTTCATCTGCTGTTCTGTCACCTGGTTGTTCAGCATTAACAGAACCTTCAGCCTTCAGTCTCAGCTTTCCTCTCCGCGTCTGTCACCAACATCTGTCACTACTGAATTCCACACAAGAGAAATGGGTTTTCCTGAGAATGACAGAACTCCTAATACGTTGCAATCAGTTCTGGCACAGGTTTCAGATGGATAGAACATGGTGTAGGAGGCATTTACTCAATGTTTGTGTTTGCATTTTGGTTTCATGCTTTTTAGAAGTTCCTTTGGAATGTAAAATGCTTGGAAAAAATACAGTTTTACAGAAAATTCTGTTCAGTTCTGTTGCAATGAAGGAATCAAGCATTTCTTTTGCAATTATGACTTCTTTTAAACTCGAGGAGATTTGCTGAAGTTCTAACCTTCATGATCTAGTGGACATTACAGGGTGATTTAAGAGAAGCTCTAGAGCCCATTCAGATGTGTGGTAGTAATAAGTCAAATGAATTCTTCATTGTAGCCAGGGATCTTCTCCTTTATACTGAAAATTTATTTCTGATGTTCTCAAAGGATATAACGTGCAGTGTTGTTAAAACCAGTTCACTCCCTTTGCATATCACCTTTTCTAAAGCTGTGTTGTCTTAGGAAAATACAGTTTCTGAAAACGGGCTGACAGTGAGACTCCAAACCTTCTTAACCAAACACCCGCTCCCGCTCAGCACTGGAGGTAAGCTGTGATGCTGGGGGTGGTGGGTCTCTAACTGTGTTACAGCTGTTACTGTCCTTGTCAAACCCAGAATGGAGGGTGTGGGTTATTCCTGTCTCCTTACGCTAATTTAGGATGCTTCTGGGGCAGTAAAATAGATAAATAATTTCCTTCCCTATTTCTGGATATATGGAACAATGATTTTTTTTTTATCCAATATTGATGACATGGGTTGCTCCTGTCTCCTCACGATGATCTAAGGTGCTTCTGGGGCAGTACAATAGATAGGAAAATAATTTCCTATAGAACAATAATTTTTAATCTTTGTAATTTCTGATGTGTAGCCTCAGAAAGTCTAGAGGGACCAATGTTTTGTGGGACTAGGCACTGCTAAAATCACATAGCCTAACATTCAAGCTGAGGAGGAGGAAATGCTGCAGGTTGAATATAAAGCCTCAAGTCAGTTCCCTTGTGTTTGTGCACTGTACGCTTGCTAGGTTTCCTAATTACTTGATGGGCCCTCATTTAAGTGGGATTTTATTCTGTGAGCTGCTGAGAAGTGCCATGAAATGACATGACTAACAACGGGCAAGTCTGAGAGGGCATCTGTCTTCATATACTGAAACTTTGGCATTTGCTCTTTATACCTTAATATTGAAGAATGTAATTGCTATAAAGCTCCATGACTCTAAATATGTGTCATTTTAGGTAACAAAATAAGTATTTTGGGAGAAGCAAAGGTAGGATCTGAGTCACTTGTCCAGAAAGAGGAATGTGTTGAAATAAATACAGAACCAACCCAGGATCGAACCAAACGAGTGAGAGGTGGGAAAAGCCAGAAGAGGAAGAGGCTTAGGAAGGACACTGGAAAGAAGACAAAGAAGAAAAAGAAAGGTGAGTAACTAACGCAGGAGGGAAAAGCAGCATTCTTTTTCACGCCTAGGCCTGCTGTGAGGTGCTTTAGGAAAGCTGATGTGACTGTCACAGCATGGGAAGTGAAAACTCACTTGACCCTCTCTTTGGGTTGCCTCCCTCAGTGAAGAGGTTCTGATATCCCGGGGCTGTTACTAGCTCTGGAGAGAAACAGCAGCCTGGAAACTCACTGGCCATCTCTTTGGGTTGCCTCCCTCAGTGAAGAGGTTCTGATATCCCGGGGCTGTTACTAGCTCTGGAGAGAAACAGCAGCCTGCTCCAACCGCTGCCTGCGTGCGAATAGTCATTGCACTGCTCCCTCTACAAACTAAAGAAATGATAATTGTGTCTGTGCCACATCAACTCCTTGCAATTCACCATCAATGTTTGGTAGCTGGCTTAAAGATTCTTCATGGTATGATGCTCTGGGTAGTCAGTTTTCTAACTAAAGTGCTTGTTTTCTCATTCCTGGGAGAGGTATTAATGCATTTTACTTTCTGAACTGCTACTTCCTTCTCTGCTTTTGTCTTTCATTCTAACGAAGTCCAGTTGGTGCTGATACTGCCTCTGATAGAAGTTTGAATTAATCAGAATATGTCATGCTGAGATAACTGTCTTTTTTTTTTCTTTTTTTTTTTTCCGGTTCTGATATCCCGGGGCTGTTACTAGCTCTGGAGAGAAACAGCAGCCTGCTCCGACCGCTGCCTGCGTGCGAATAGTCATTGCACTGCTTCCTCTACAAACTAAAGAAATGATAATTGTGTCTGTGCCACATCAACTCCTTGCAATTCACCATCAATGTTTGGTAGCTGGCTTAAAGATTCTTCATGGTATGATGCTCTGGGTAGTCAGTTTTCTAACTAAAGTGCTTGTTTTCTCATTCCTGGGAGAGGTATTAATGCATTTTACTTTCTGAACTGCTACTTCCTTCTCTGCTTTTGTCTTTCATTCTTACAAACTCCAGTTGGTGCTGATACTGCCTCTGATAGAAGTTTGAATTAATCAGAATGTGTCGTGCTGAGATAACTGTCTTTTTTTCTTCTTTTTTTTCTTTTTCCCTGGATTTGTTAGAAGAGGATTCTGTAGAAAAAAGCAAAAGACTCCGGTACCACGATGAAGCTGACCAGAGTGCCCTGCAGAGGATGACACGCCTGCGTGTCACCTGGACAGTGCAAGAAGACAGCCTGCTCATGCTGTGCCGCATTGCTAGTCATGTGCTAAATGCAAAGGTATTCATAGACCCGTTAAATAGAGCTCCTATAACCTGAACACACATTTCATCAGTCCTAGGAATTCATCCTGGTTCTAGCCATCATTTGTGTACGTAAAAGCTGAAGTTTCACTCTATATTTGTTCTTCTCACAGGTGAAAGGGCCCTTTGTTCCATGGCAAGTAGTTCGGGATATCATGCACGCCAGCTTCGAAGAGTCCCTCGATAAAACTTCTCATTCTGTTGGACGAAGAGCTCGTTATATTGTCAGAAACCCACAGACCTATCTTAATTATAAGTAAGAAGGTTTTTGTTTATGTTCTCGGAATAGGCTAAATTCTCCTGAAACTAAGTGAAAGGATATGGTCTTCCTATGTTTTTGTCTTGTTTCATGGGACTTCTTATAAATTTCAACTTTTTGAACCCTGGTGCTATCAAATCTGTATTGAATTGGGGAAAGTTCAGTTATGTACAACACCCGCAATTGTGTCTGTTGCAGAGTTTGCCTCGCTGAGGTTTACCAAGATAAAGCCCTCATTGAAGATTTCATGAATAGAGAAAATAATTATGAAGATCCACAGGTAGGAGAGAAGTATTCTGAAAGGTCACAGAGTGCTTTACGCTGTTTGGATTACTGAGTGCTTACACTGTTTCCATTACTGTGATTTCCTGTCTGCTCTCTCCCTCGTACCCTTAGCCATTGTATAAATAGCATCATCAAAAAAGGCAGCATCACTGCTGGTTTGGGAGTAAAGTGGACCCAGGCATCTTTCCAAAGGCACATAAACACCACTGCTGTGCAACAAAATTTTATTTTTTCAATGCTTGTTTATAAACATCCATGACTGGGCATCTATAGGCACTGGGGTTTGGGCTTTGTTTTGGTTTTTTAATCCTCTCAGCCTCCTTGTTGTCTGAGCAAGAAAACATTTTTGCTCTGTAATTTATTTTTTATTCCTGTTGCATGTGGAAATATTGCCTTACCTTCTGTGGATGAGTGCAGGAATACAAGGAAATTTTATGAGAGAAGCCTAGTGCTTGTTTATAAACATCCATGACCGGGCATCTATAGGCACTGGGGTTTGGGTTTTGTTTTGGTTTTTTAATCCTCTCAACCTCCTTGTTGTCTCAGCAAGAAAATATTTTTGCTCTGTAATTTATTTTTTATTCCTGTTGCATGTGGAAATATTGCCTTATCTTCTGTGGATGAGTGCAGGAATACAAGGAAATTTTATGAGAGAAGCCTTGATTTGATCAGTCAAAAGATTTTATTTAATTTTTGAGCTTTTTATGGCTGAAATCAAGCATGGTTTCAAATTGCAAAGTTGTTTACACTTTCAGTGCAAACAATTCCATTTTGAGTTTCAAAACTTTTTCAGAACTGGGACAATGTCACAGCAAGATTTGCTTTGTTTTTATCCAGGAATAACAATTCATATTATTGTCAGCAAATAGTTCTGTTGTTAGATTAATGTTTGTTTAAATGAAGAGTAGTTGTTCACTGATGAGATGTTGCTGAAATAAATGCACGTGACCCCAACCCCAAAGTCTGCCTTTGGAAGCAAATAAAAACTTGTTTCTGGAGAGGTACAGGACGGTTCCTCTGGTGTAAGAGGTGTCCTCCAAGCAGTGATTGTACAAACAGATTTAATGGAGAACATGATGAAGCCTGAAGGGCACGAAGAGAAAAAGAGACTTAAGCAGAAGCTTAAACAAAGCTCTAGCAAGAGATCTTATGCTGTGAATACAGTATAACTGGTTTTAGAACATATGTTCGTGGTGTGTTGCTTGTAGCTGTGAGCTTAATTACAGACAGAACCTGCAACTGTGAAGTAAGTCAGCAAACACAACCTCCACAGAGCTTCTTTGATTCATTCTCGTCTGCTGTACTGTTTCTGACTTGACAATTCAAAAGCAGTTATTTCTACTAGAATTTTCCATGAACGCTTTAAAACAGAGGGTTTTTTTCCCCACTTTTAAGAAATCAAGGTTAATAACATTTCCATCTCTTCTTTTCTAAGGTTTGTGCAAAGGAGTTTAAAGAGTTTGTGGAAAGACTGAAAGAGAAATTCAGTTCAACCCTGGGGAATCCCAAACTTGAGATTCCCGATACTTTGCAGGAGCTCTTTTCCAGGTATTTTAGTTATGGGCTTTTGACTCTGTGCATGGGCTGAGATAGAGAGAGAGGAGGTTCAGAGTAGACCTCTTCTCTGCTGTGCATGATTTATACCCTGTTACTCATACTCTTAGTTTCCAAAGAAGTTTCAGTAAATACAACAAGCAATGTTTCTTTGGAATCCATACTTCCTATGTTGGTAACTGTTGATACAGAGGAGCACTCAGCCTTGTATAGCTTTCTCCAGCTCCAGATCATCAAGCTTTTTTTGTGATGAATGACATTTGGAGAGAAGTGTGAAAATGTAGGTCTCAAACCGTTTTATGACAACAAATTTAGCACCTTTGTAAATTTTCTTTCTTTGGGAAGGGCTGCTGATGGTAACTGAAGTCCAAAACCTCAAAAGAATAGCAAATCCCTAACAGTTCTGTAGTGTCTCCTGTCCACATGTTCTGTCTCCTTGTCAGCCATATCTTAGTGTGTGAGGGAGATTGGTCTGGACAGATCTTGTAATTTGTGACACCTGTGCTGAGGCTGCAGGAGCAGATTAGTGCCCCTCTGCTGTTTCAACACTGGCCTCGTTAGCAGTTGTGCCTGTCAGCCTCTGTGTTTCAAGGCTGATATAAATCACACAATGTTACTTTTGTTTCAGTGTTTTCCTTTCCCTTCCCTGAACTAGATTTCGAGTTTTGGCTATTGGAGAAGACACAAGTCAAAACACAAAGGAGGACAGTCTAAGCAGGTGAGTAGCAGTAGCTCTGTTTTCTCCCATTAGGACTCCAAGGTCATGTCAGCCCCCACATCTTCTGAAAGTCACATACAGTCTTCTAATTCAGTATGTTTTACATCTGTTTGTTGCAGTGTATAAATTTATTAATTAAAAAAATACTTTCACAAGGCTGTAGGAACCTCTGACATAGATTATGGATGTGATGAATAGAATGACAGCAGCAATGACCTTCTCAAAGCAGTGGTCTGTAACAGACTCCTTTAGCTGTACTGATCTTATGCCTTTATGCATCTGTTTCGGAAGCAGGTGATTGAGTTTGTATATTTCTGTGCTAGTTTAATAGTTAGGTACCTCATGCTCAAAAATCACCATGAATAAACTGAATAAATTCTTTTTCTTTCTCTTTTTTTTTTTTTATACAGTGGTCTGTTATCATTAGGACAACAGTGTATGTTTTCTCTGTGGGTGCTGTATCTTAAGAGGAGGAGATGTTATCAAAGAGAACTTCATTGGTGTCAGATTATCTGGACTGATCCAAAAATTCAGGGTGGAAGGCCAGGGAAAATGTAATGGGCTCCTTTACATGAATGATCCTTAGCTGTACTGATCTTATACCTTTATGCATCTGTTTCAGAAGCAGGTGATTGAGAATAAACTGAATGAATTCTTTTTCTTTCTCTTTTTTTTATCTTTTTCTTTCAGTGTCTATGATATTCATTTTCTAGTGCTGCAGAATCTGATTCAGAGCACGTTGGCGCTCTCAGATAACCAGATGAAATCTTGTCAGTCATTTCAGGTACTGTATCTGGACCAAACTTCACTGGTGATAGAATCATTTAGGTTAGAAAAGACCTTTAAGATTGAGTCCAACTGTAAACCTTACACTGTCAAGTCTACCGCTAAACTATGTCCCTAAGTGCCACATCTACCCATGGTCATACAACCCTAAAGAGTTTCTCCTTCTACATCTACCCTGGTCATACAACCCTAAAGAGTTTCTCCTTCCTACTTTGATATATGCCATTTTCAAATGGGAGAAAAGAAACCCGGAAACTTAGATTTTCACCCGTTCTGTGGGGATTATTCTCCTTTGTTTTTAGGAAATTAGATATTCTAGGCAGATTTTCAGTATGTTGCTTTTCTCTCTGAGGATGAGATTGCAAGATGTGATGTTGAAGGAATCCCTAAAAACCATATGAAATAAACTCTACATCCCTTCCATTGAGTCAAACTGTATCATGATTTAGTGCCCACTTGAGCAGTTGGAATTATGCTCTAGAGGAGATAGTGCAAAGACAGTCCCAGTATCCAGCTGACCTGGTGTTGGGGCACCTCTCCTTCAGCATTGGGGACCACAAAAACACATCATCTATCAGTCAGGCACTTAAAAAAATAAAGTTAGAAGTTCAAAGAGAGTTTAATATCTCAACAGCAGGCACTAGAAAGCCAAGCTCATAAAAGCATGTGTTCCTGCTAAAATGATGGGAAGAATCTACCAAAATGTGTTGCAGATGAGCATTGTTTTACACGTATAATTCTAGTGGGAGCCTGATCTCATTTTGAATATCAAGTGTTCTATAGTATTTAGTTAATTTAATTGGCATTTGCTGTGGAAAGTCTGGAAGCCCATAAAAGGAATAGAATAGTGTAGTTAAGTAAATTTATCTGTATCATTTACATTCTGGCTTGTAGCTCCATATTCATTTAATGAATGTAAACCTCAAGTCGGTGAGTCTCACAGTGGATTCAGAGCTAACCCTGCCGTTTACACTGACTGGGGGTTTTTTGCAGACCTTTCGTTTGTACCGGGAGTACCGGGATGACATCCTTGTGAAGGCTTTCCTGGAGTGCCAGAAGAGAAGCTTGGTCAATCGCCGTCGCGTAAACCACACGTTGGGTCCAAAGAAAAGCCGGGCTTTGCCTTTTGTACCCATGTCCTATCAACTGTCTCAGAGTTACTACAGGTGGGTGTCAGAAAGGTCACTGCTTGTTTGAGCAAATAACCTGCCCGGGCAGGCCTGGTGTGGAGGAGAGGACATGCATGAAGTACCTAGAGTGAAGAATCTGCCGTCATGGCTGAAGCTGAAGAGGTGAGGGTGACATCTGTGGAAGTTAGCCCTTTATCCAGTCAGCCATCAGGGCTGTACAGGGAATAGAGGCTTTATGAAGATGTATGCAGAGGAGAGGAAAGGCAGCACCAAAGTTCTAGATCTGGTAAAAAAATTTCTTTAGCACTCTTGTGTTCTGATGGGTGCTTGCTTTTCCTCTCCAGTTACTTTGTGCTGTGCTGTACTTGGATTTCAGGGGTGGGGGAGAAGATTTTAACTGTAAAAGTGTTCAGTGCTCTTCTAGAAGATGACATCGTTGCTTTGTATTTGCTATATAGTACCTGACCTTTACATGGTGCATAAAAACCTGGTGTTCTGCAACTAGGAAAAGGACTGTGAAAGTAGATTTAGAAAGTACTTGATGACCAGCTCTAGCACGGAACTTCAACTATTTGGCTGCTCTGTGCTACCATGGGTCTAAAATTTATATACAGTAAGAACAGATGATGAAAGCTTTGTGCTTTGAATTTGTTTTTCTCTTTTGTCCAGAGTTTTCACATGGCGGTTTCCCAGTACAATTTGTACAGAATCCTTTCAGTTCCTGGAGAAGCTCAAGGAAGTTGAAAAAGCAGACCAGCCAGATAACTTTTCGTTTAAAGATCAAGAAAACAAAGCGTCAGAAGGCATGATTGCGTTCCCTATGGACGGGCCTGGTGGGCACTGTGTGGCCATGCTTTCCTTGTTCTCCCTGGGACTTGTATCCGTGAATGTGAGAATCCCAGAGCAGATAGTTGTGGTGGACAGCACTATGGTGGAAAATGAAGTGATAAAAAGGTAAACACTGTTATTTCTCTCTGTAAATACAGTTTGGGGGTAACTTGAATGAAATGGGACAGGCGTTAGCATTTTCTGCACTGTACTGTGGCATGTTTTACTGTGATATTGTTTGGATTTTTATTTCTGAGGGAGCGTTTTAAAGACTTAATGGCACTTTAGTTAGTGCCTGTCATTACAGCCTTGGACTGCATTTGTCTTCACACGTGTGACATTTAAATTGCTAGGCACTTCATTGCCGCCGGAGCTGATGTGGAAAGGGGAGCAGTGCGTGCGAGGTGAACATTTCATCAATATTGTACCTTCTCATTTCAAGGACTAGGAAGGATTAGTAACAAGGTTTCAGCTTTATCAGTGAAACATGTCTCCACAATATTCGTTCTGTGTCTTGTCTTCTCTTTGATATTTTTCTTTTTTAAACCTCCAGTAGCTGAATATCGCTGAAATTGAAACTCTTTCCCTAGGCAGTCTAATCCTATGAATAGTTATCCTTAAAATCATTATGTATTTTCTTAGAGCGCAACTAAAATCTCTTGCTGTAGTTTAACCTGTTTCTTCCTGTTATATTGCCAAATTAAATGGAAAATACTTTGTTCTCCTTAGAACGGCCTATTACCTATTTGAAGATTGTTATCATAGTCCTCCTCCCATAATAAGCAGCCTCGGTTCCTCTAGTTGTGTTTTGGGGATGTTATTTGTGTTATCCAGATCTCTGTCTTTCTCATTATTTTCCTCTGGGCTGAACTGTGATGTCAAAAGCCAAACGCTGTGCTCTACATCACATTATACAGTTGATACACCTGCTAATACAGCCCAAACTAATGAATGGCCATGGTTTTGCTCTGCCAAAAAAAAAATATTCTTGTGATTCACTTTAACAAGTTTCTTTACTTAATTAATTGTTTCCCCTCAGGGTGGTGACAGGTGCATAGTAGTATAATATAAATAACATGCATTTGTCCGTAGAAGATTGCTTCCTGCTCTTTTCTGGACTGTTTCTCCAGTTTGCTGGAGAGTGAATGTTCTGTTTGCATGTTCTGAATGCAAATCCTGGCTTCTCATATATTTGCAGCCTCTCCAGTTCGGTGATCCTATGCAAACTTAATAAGCTATTTTATCACCCAGGTCATTAGCAAAAATACACTGAAGCCCAGTCCCAGTTCTGAGTACAAGCATCTGAGTCCAGTTTTCCAACCGGTTACGTACTCACACTATTTTTTCTAAATGATGCATTCCCTTTTGGTTTTAAATATGTTTTAAGAGAACATACTTAAGGTCTGTTTCATCTTAGAAAAGGTTGGAAGGAGCCTTTGGTTGTCTCTGGCATAACCTGCTTAAAAGAGAGGCAACTTCAGAATTGGATCGGGTTGTTCAGAGCCTTCACCTTTATCCATAATGATTCTTGTCCTGGAAAGAGACAGTGTTGGTTTGACTAAGTTTGTTTCTGGGAAATTTATCCTGGCTGCTGCTGCTATTCTCTCTTTGCTTTGAGGCTGTCTGCAGTTTGTTTTGTGTTAGTTTTTTTGTGGGTTTTTTGGTTGTATTTTTTTTCTTTTTAAAAGTAACTGAAGTCTTTGGTCTGTAATTCTTTCTCCTCCTTTTCTCCCTTAAAAATAAATACTGTCTGCCCTACACTGCAGTATCCCTTATGGTCTCAGCCTTTGTGCTGTGACAGATGTTCCCTCATGATGAAGTGTCTGCTGAACCAAAGTGTCTGCAGCCAAAGAGGTTCAGCACTATAAGGCGAGATATTTTTGGGTTCATTTCAACACGTTTGGGGAAAAAAAGAGAGAGTTTCGTTTTCCAGGGACCTTTAGTGCATTTTCTTTTCTAGAGTTGCTTGTTCTCAGCACTTTCAATCAGCCTGCTATGGACATACACACAGCTGTTCATGACTAAATACTGGAATGCAGAATAGCATGTGTTCTTGCTCTGCTCACTGTAATGAGTCACTTTCTTATTTTGGGAAAAAACTCAACAAACAAACAAACCCACCTCTATTTGCTGTAGTTTGGGAAAAGAAGGACTTGAAGATGATGATGACGATGATGATGACTTAGATGACAGCTCTGGAGGCAAACGGAAAATCGAAGTAAAAGCTCGTCAAGCGTCTCATACCAATTACTTACTGATGAGAGGCTACTATGCCCCCGGCATTGTCAGCACCCGCAATCTGAGTCCCAGTGACAACATTGTGGTCAATTCCTGCCAGGTGAAGGTCAAGCTGCGATGCACACCAGTTCCAGGAAGACTGAGCTCTCCAGGTTAGTTTCTGCTTGGCTTAATTTGCACTGAAGTGGGTTGGAGCAGGAAAGATAGTGAACTCACGAGCCAAGGAACTCATTTGAACAAAGCCTCTTAATAGGAACATCCTTTTTTCATTACACATGTGGTTTGCCTGGTATTGCTTTTTTTCTCTTTTAAAAGAAAAAGACTTTTCTGACTTAAACAGGTGGTTGACTTGGGGCACCTTTTGTTGGTAACAAGTCCTTGCCTGTATTTACAAACAGGCGGTTGACTTGGGGCACCTTTTGTTGGTAACAAGTCCTTGCCTGTATTTCATGTTGTGTGAAACTATCCAAAGAGGAAGCCTGTCCTCTGTTCTGTTATCCTTTCTTCAGGAGGTTTTTTCAGTCCCTTCTACAATTTAAAATACTATATTATATCACACCCAAGCTTCCCTTTCTGTAAAGAGATAAGAAAATCTTTCAGAGCTCCTTGAATGGAAATTCACATTTACTTGTCCAAAGTGCCTGAAATAGTGGTGTCCAATCTCTGGCCTTGTACCTACAGTAATTTAAACATTTTGATAATATTTAGAGCTTGAATATTTGCAATTTATCAGCACTCCCCTTTCTTAAAGAGCATCTTCCTTTCAGGTTTAATGCAAATGTATCCAGGATAGCCTTTAGTTGTTTAGCTCTTAAGTTAGAAGGTCTAGTGCTGTCCCTACCTATTCCCATGGCTGTTGTGGGAGAGTTAAAATAGAAATTCTTTCTCCTATCTCTGCTGCCACACATGCCCTCCAGGTCTACTGAGCTGAGGGCTCATTACAGTTCTCATTTTCCCTGGGCTGTCAGAGCAGTGTAGCTGTCGTACGAGTGTCTCACCAGGCAGGATGGAAAGGCAGCCTGCAGAGAAAAGGGTGGGGAGCAGGGAAGAGCGGTGCCAAAGCCGCCCTCTAATCATCCGGGACTGCAAAAAGCTGTAACGCTGCCTCAGCCTCTGCGTGTTCGGTACAGCGGGGTCAGTCTGTGCAGTGATGGACCTGTCTCCAAACACAGCAGTGCTTTGTTACAGTAATTGACATTGTCAACTTGTAGTTTGTACCGTATTTGGCCAATAGCTGTCTGCCATGGATCAGCCATTTCCAATTTTTCGATTAATAGGGTGCTCCATAGCATTTCCTTGCCCTAGACTTTTCACTTGACCTTCTTCAAGAAAAAAAAGGAGCTGATTTCCTCATTAACTTCAAGTTAAGATGCCCCAGTGTTAGAGAGAAAACCAGTAAGTCTATACTGTCTTTCAGCAATACTTCACTTTGATATGAGGGCAAGCCCTTCTAAACCAGCTTGCTCTTCTGCTATGAGTCTTTTCAGAGACAAATATGTAAGGCAGAGAGGAAAAAGGAAACTGCAGCAATGAAGATGGAAAACTGAGCTCTGGTTTTAATTGGAACAGTCTATAGCACCTCTAATCTGTTTGTCTCTGATTATTTATCTTTGTGTAGTGTACTGCATAGCAACAACTGCCTTGCAGTTCATACACTTGTATTTCATTTGCTTTGCAGTTTCTTCTCTGCTTGATAACATGGCTGTGGGAGTCTCCTGCCTCCCTGAAACTTTCACCAGACTGATAAAAGTCCAAGAAGAAAAGTATGAGGTTGATCAGTTCCTTCATGAGTGTACAGAAGGCTATGGCTATAATCCCAGGGATGTAGCTGCTGTGTTGGAGATCCGTAACGCAATAGAGGAAACTTCCCACTTTGGAATTTGCAAAGCTGAGCTGAGCAGACGTTTCTGCAGCTATGAAGAGGTGGAACCTGAACGCACCAGGAGCTTGGAGCAGTACCTTCAGGTGGGTTTACAGCCAGCTGCTTTCCATACGGTAATGTTTGCATGCTTAGTATTCCCCTTGACTAGGGCAATCTTCTTCCATGCTGTAGGAAGCAAATGTAAATTGAGCAAAGCTATTTATATTAGGCAAGAGATCACATAGCAATATCTGGTAGCAATCTTGCCTCAAAGTTAGAAGGCCAAAAATTAAAGCAGCCCTTAATCAAAGATAGGAATGAACTGTTTCAGAAACATAGAGGAACCAACATTCACCTTTTGACAGCAAAATATTTTTTCCTGATAGCAATCTGGCCTCAAAGTTAGGAAGGCCAAAAATTAAAGCAGCCCTTAATCAAAGATAGGAATTAACTGTTTCAGAAACATAGAGGAACCAACATTCACCTCTGACAGCAAAATATTTTTTCCCAGTTACATTTTAACTTAAGCTGAATAAAAATGTCTTGTGCTGTAACTTCAGAAAAGTTTAAGGGGTAAAACATCTTTTCAACTTCAGTGCAGCAGGACAGAAAATTCAATATTCTACTCTTCCTCTTTCTTTGCTACCAGCTAAAGATGACAGTTCCATCATTATTTGGTTTAACTGACATTTTCCAATGAAAGCTCCTGAGATAATTTGTGTTGGGTGTTTTGGCTTTTTTAATAGGACCTTCTTGAAATGCAGCAGGTTTTAGCAGTAGGAGGCCATGCCGTAAGACTGGTTGCAATAGTATTTGCCAAGCCATGGCTACTACATTCAGTCTGTCTGAAGAATAAACCAGATGATTCTGAGCAGCAAGGTGCAGACCCCACTCTCCCAGAGGTACAGCAGGATTGCCTGCCGGCGGAACCAAAGAAGGGAGAGGAATGCTCCAGAGAGGAGGAGCAGCTGGGAAAAGACACAGAATCTGTCAACGATGAAGAACCCCCAAGGAAGAGATGTAAGACTCAGAGTGATGTCCTTCAGGATGACAGTCAACTCTTCCAGGGTTCACAGAGTGGTTTGAAAAGTGCAAATGAAAATAACTTTGATGCAAGTTTTACTGATCCTGTTACAACGAAGGAAGCTTTAATCACGGATAAAGAAACAGGCTCCCCGAGAGGGCAAACAGAACACCTTGCTGAACACCCAGCCTGTGCACCAGATGCTGTGAATGTGGACACTGACAAGGAACAGGACAAATCTTGCTCTGAGGACAAAGAACCCGAAGTAGAGAATGATGAGCTCAGCGCTGAGCCTAACCTTGAACAATCAGCCAGCGAGCAGGATGATGATCTTTCCTACTTACAGGAGAACCCAGGAGTCTCTAAAGGTATGTAGGAGCACTCTACATCAGAGAAAGAGAGAGGAGCTCATCATAGTTATCCCAAACAGGGAGCTCCATTTCATAAGCCAATACTAGGTTCTTTATGAAACCGTACCAGAGAGAGAGGTTGTCATTTCTCACAAAGTGGCATAACTATACTTGATCTGGAAGGTCTTGGAGATTTCAAATGCATCAAAGATTCTTCCCTGTGCCTATTGCTGGAATGTTCTTGGCTGGTCCAGAAATGTGCTTTCCTTAGAAAGTCATTTCCACGTCTTACTCTTCTGCAAAAACATATTCGGAGCTGAAGTTTCTCTTCTCTGGCTTCAGTCCAAATGCTAGATATCTCTAAACCTAGAAAACACAGTGTTCCCGGTGTACATTTAACTAGAATGCCCATGACTGAAAGTTGTAAAGTCATTAAACCATTCACCAGAAAGCAGCACATGCCAGTGAGAAGATTAATAGCCTCATTTGTAACCCAATCTGACTTCATTTTCATTTCCTTTTTACTGCCAGTTTTCTTTTTTAATAGCTAGTCGTTCTTGCCAAGCTTTACATAAAGTAGGTTGTTGGGGATTTTATTTTGTTTTTGTTTTTATCAGCTCTGATTTCAGATTAAATCACAAGCTAACTGCTTGTGTGGTATTTTGCCAAGATCTGCTGTTACCCACGTTTTCAGCTGCAGATGCCACGGGAATCGGTGCAGTCTGATCCAGAGCATCTCAGAGCCTGGTATTGTTTAACCGGAGCCTTCCTACAGGAAATAGACCCGGGGCTGTCTAAACAGCAAAGAATTGAGCAGCTCTTAATGTGGAACTTCTGAAGTACTGTTTTGGATTTAACTTCCTCTACTTGTTTGTAACACAGGAGGGAAAAAATAGTAGTTACGTTATCAAGCATAGAGTTCTTCCTGATGAAGGCCAGCAGAAGGGTTTACACATGCTGAAGCCAAAGCTGTTAGCCTCTGGGTGTGGTAGAAGTACCTACATTAAGTAATTGTGTAATTAAAACCCATGACATAACGCATAATGGAAGTTGCAGAGACAACCTTCAGTTTGAAACTGGGCTCTGCTGAAATCTTGAGTTTGTGCTCTTGAGTTCTAAGTCTACAGCTGCTTGGGCTTCTGCTCCACTCCTGGGATCACCAGGAGCATTAAGTTAAATAAACCAGGGTGAGTGGTTGGAAGCTGAGACCCTGCACAGCAGCCACCTCATCAGACTTCCAGGAATCAAACTTCTTGCTGTGATTTGGGAATGGAACCACAAAAGGTCTGGTTGGAGTAGGCAGATGTGGTTGTGAGAAGAGGTGTGGGAGGAAAGAGTGTGCTGTAGGCAGGGAAAGGCAGCCAGAGTGGAAGCTTAGAGCTCCCCATGCAGCTGAGAACACACGGTGTAGTTTGTGTTATTTTCTAGCTGTTGTATTTTATGGCATAGCCACATTTTACTTTCCTTCCATTAGATAAAACAATTTGGTTTAATGAAAAACTATTTGTTCTTTTCTTTCCAGGAGGTTCTATGACAGAAGTATCCCAGGCAGACAGGGACCGGTGAGTAAGAGATGTCTGCACAATAATTAAACACTTAGCACTTCCAAAATAGTCTGGAAGCAAATCCTTTGGAAACCTTAATTTTATGCTCTGATGGGCAGTGAGCACTGATGATGGAAAAACCCCATGTTTACCTCCATTGTTCTCGTTAGCATTACTCATGCTCATATACGTGCTGAAAAAACTTCTCTGATGCAAGTTTTTGCTCCAAATATAAGAGGAACAAAACTACTTCTTTTTCACAAATAAGTCTGCTGCCAGAAAGTCTTAAGCTTCCATGTGCCCAGGAAAGGCCTGGAGAAACTGCAATATGGGAAATGTGAAATTTCCATGTGGGGTCTGTCTTTTGACTCCAAAATGCTAGAAATGAGGAATTTCTTTCCTATGTGAGCACTGTTGCTGCATGTTGCAGATTGAAGCAGGTCTTGGATAACTTTTGGATAACTTTTGGAGGATATTAGAGCTAGTAAGAAACAAATCTTTCCTGGTCATTGACTCAAGGTCAAAGGTTGGGTGATGTAACAGTGGTAAAAGTGTTTCTTGGGTTGTGAACATGGAGTGTGAAATGCTTCAGGTCTGTGGAAATGTCTGATAGATAAGCACCAATCTCTGCCCATTCTCAGAGCAGTTGCAGAACTTACACCTATGTGTAAATGAAAATGTGAGCAAACACTGGTGATGGATGTAGTAAGAATGTCCGCTATGCAGAAATTATACAAATCTAGCTAGAAGAATAATTCCTGACAGAGCTGAACTTCATTTGTCTTTGGCAGGGCCTGCGAGAACGTCTGCTTCATCGGGAGGCCGTGGAGGATTGTGGATGGGAATCTGAACAAACCGGTGTGTAAGGGGATGATGGAGGCTGTGCTCTACCACATCATGACGAAGCCGGGCGTAACGGAAGGCACGCTCTTGCAGCACTACACCGGGGTGCTGCAGCCTGTTGCCGTCCTGGAGATCCTGCAGGTACGTGAATCACCAGCTCTGTCAACTTCAGTTGGGTTCAGCTTGCACGTGTAAGAGTCAGAAAGGAGTTTGCTGGAAGTCCCAGGAAAACGGGATTGCGAAGGAACCATGAAAGACAGCCTTCTCCCTTTAGTGTAAACTAACCAAAGCCAGGGCAAGTTACTGCTCAGGATGAAGAAGGAAGGAAGGAAGCCTGCGTTACCCATCCTAGGAATTATCCTATTACTGATTCTAAAATTTGAGCTTGCTTCTCAAATGGATGTACATGCAGTTGAAATTGTAGCTGGTTACTGAGGAGTGGTGGCTTGTCACTGTGAAATATTAAGTTGGGCTGTTTAATGCAGTGTTAATCACCCATAGAGTTTATCTTAAATTTTTCCTTATATACCTTTTGGATGGGTAGTCTTTGACATAAAAATCAGACTGAATTTGCTAGACAGAACTGTAAATCAGATCTTCTGTCCTGACAAACCTACTTAAAGGCAGACATCCTTAATTGTAAAACATTGTGGTGAAAAGATTTGAGTTTCTTGTATTTTTTTTCCCATGTCTTCAAGTTTGATTGCCACCGTTGCTACTCTGCAAATGAAACCTTGATTATTTTTTTTTCCCCCTGACAATGATTCAAAATCTTAAGTAGAGCTGTAATATTGCAGTCCTTCCCATAAGTGTGACTTCCCTTACAAATGCTGAAAATAAATATTCCAGCGTATCTGTGCCACACTTCTGTCCAAAGGCTCCTGCATTCTGGTGACAACGCAAGTTGTGTTTGCTACCGATCGTGCACTGAGCAACCCCCCTGTTTCCAAGCTGTCCCACACATTGTGAGGGTTGCTGGGACCAGGGACAGGCAGAGCAGCAGCAGACGGGTTTATGACATTGGTACTGGGTGTACAGCAGTGAGGCGCACGCAGGTGGGAGAGAAATACAGATTCCTAGGCTACTTCTGTTCAAAACCACAATGTCAAGGAATTACTTGTACATTTTACAGATCGGAGAACGTGAATCTAACTTCTCTATCAATACATTTGATAAGAACTAGTTTTGAAACCATACAAAGAGCTTGTATTTATAATATACCAAATGTTAGTAAATCTAGATGCGTGCCTATGTGAGATTACTGCATACACAGCAGCTGTTTTCAGCACACACAGCACAATAGACTGCCTGGCTGGGAGCTGCTGTGGGAATGAACATTAACCCATGGGCAAGAACTGACCCAGAAGTCTGGGATTTACACCTATACCAGCCTTAAGTGATTTGTAACTGGTATTAAACATTGAGATCTGTTCTTGAACACGTTCTGGCCAGCCACTGTGCTAAAAGTAACAAACAAGAATATATCCAGCCACATGAACTTGTGGTGTTATGCTGTAATCTCTGCCATCCCCGTGGTCTCCCGATGGGGTGAAGCCACTTTTAATATAAATTGTCTAATGTTTCTGAGAACACTGTAGATAGAACAACATTCAGTGCATTATTTTTTTTTGCCATAACTGCTCAAGCCAAAATACGTGAATTTTTCTGTAGGGTCTGGAAACTCTTGGTTGCATCAGACGATTCTACATGAAAAAGCCATCCCCGGTGTCGCTGTTCTCTCAGCCAGCTATGGAAGAACAACTGGATAATCCCAAACTGAGTGAAAGCCCAACGATATACTATGAGCCTACGATAGACTGTACCCTCAGGCTGGGACGAGTGTTCCCCTGTGAAGTGAACTGGAATAAATGGGTGCAGATTATCCCTGTATGAAAGAGGTAAAGCTGAGTCACATTACATGGGGTTAGCCCCTAGGAGTGACTGTTAATGCAGACTAAATGTTATAATTTGTGCTCCATCATATTAAGTTATTTATCTTTCTACTTCTGAATGTATTTAAACTGAGAATAAAGCTTAATGTTGAGATATAAATAGTATTTGATCCCACTTTAAGTATATTCTTTTTTTACCAATAATTGTCTGTAGAAGGGGAACAGTTTTAAACTGAAAAAGAAGAGATTTAGATGAGATCTGAGGAAGTTTCTTTGGTGTGAGGGTGGTGAGAGCCTGGCCCGGGTTGCCCAGAGAAGCTGTGGCTGCCCCATCCCTGGAGGGGTTCAAGGGCAGGTTGGAGGGGGCTTGGAGCAACGTGGTGTGGTGGGAGGTGTCCCTGCCCAGGGCAGGGGGTGGGCTTTAAGGTCACTTCCAATTCTAGCCATTTTGTGATTCTGTGACTTTAAACACTGTTTTCTTGGTGTGCATGGCATTACTTTACTCTGTGTGTTTTCAGCACAACCATGGCCCTGTGGGAAGGGCCCTTCCCCAGTACCACACACAGCACAGGGCTTACGGATGTTCTGTCGTTTTTAGTTCTTCTACCTCAGGTTTTAAATAATTCACACAGCAGACGGTTTCTGACACGTTTATTGCAGGAGAAAACACACCAACCCATCCCAGCAGGGCGGGCGCTCCCGGGGCCGGGCCCCTCACCTCAGCGGGGGGACCATACCCGGGGCCGGGCCTATCACCTCAGCGGGGGAGCTATGTCCCGGGGCCGGGTCCCTCACCTCACAGCGGGGGGGACCATGTCCCGGGGCTGGGCCCCTCACCTCAGCGGGGGGACCATCACCTCAGCGGGGGAACCATACCCGGGGCCGGGCCCCTCACCTCAGCGGGCCGGGGCCGGGCCCCTCACCTCAGCGGGCCGGGGCCGGGCCCGGGCCCAGGC